>NC_087352.1:93643727-93946757 GCF_030014295.1 Loxodonta africana | reverse complement strand
GGATGTTCTTTGTTTTTGGTGTAGAGGAATCCAACTGATTTTTGTACGTTTATCTTGTATCCTGATACTCTGCTGAACTCTATTAGTTTCAGTAGTTTTCTTGAGGATTCCTTAGGGTTTTCTGTGTATAAGATCATGTCACCTACAAACAGAGATACTTTTACTTCTTCCTTGCCAATCTGGATCTTTTCTCCCAATTGCAAATTTATTCCTTCTCCACGACTGGGAGGATGGCTCTAGGCACTTGACATGGACTATCTCAGGCCCAGGGAAATCAGCCGCTGAAGCCAGCTTGGGGGCGGGGGGCATGGTAAAATATACTCGAGTACTTAGCTTTTGCCTAGATCACCGTGCTCTGGTTCCGGAGGTGTGAGTATGCTCTGTGGCTGGCTGCTTCTCCCTGAGGGAACTGTGGCCGAACGCTAGTAGCAGCCCGCCACAGCCACTCCAGGGAATGGTGCCTGAGAGTTCCCAGTGATTCAGGTCCAGTAACTCCTCTCTGCTTCTGAATCGTCTCTTCCTCCCCCTGCTACTCAGTTCATTTTCTAACCTTGCCTTTGACGTTCAGGGCTCCTAGCTTGCCATAAATATACTCATTTCACTTGTTTTTTCGGGTCTTTGTTGTAAGAGGGTTCGCTGGAAGCACCTGTCTATTCCGCCATCTCAGCCCCACCTCTATCCTTACATTCTTATAAATGGTTATTTGAATCTCTGTGGAAATCAAAGTGATCTATCTTTACCACAACCTCACTCAACAGAAACTCTGCCGTTTCTATCTGAGGGCTGCAGTCGCTGTCATTTCTCATGAAGAAACACCTGTCCATTTAGGAAATATCAGTTTTAGCCAAGATACAACCAGTGTCAACAGAAAACTTTTTAAGTCAGGAAAATAAATGTCCTGCTAGTCTTAAAAGGACAGAGAAGCACAGTCTTAGAACAAAGTCAGGATGAGTTTGAGGAATGATTCTGAGCACTTGGTATCTGATTCTAAATGGCTATCTTTTTCTCCTTTAATCCAAAGTAGAGGTAAAACAAATTTTATTTAAAGGTGCATTAAGCCCTTACTGTACGCAAAGCACTTCCCTGGGTTTTCAGGTGCTTGGAACTTGGCCTTGTCCATCAAGGGCGCTAGAAAGATGTCCCACAACCGTCCAGAACATACTTAAAATAAAATAAAACTTCCATGACAGTGGTTATCTAGATTATTTATAGGCTCTGTCAGGGCATTCCGCCTCCATAAATTCTGATTCCATGTAGTGACTAAATGGGAGGAGACGTTCGCGTCCCCAGAGTTCCTGAGTGGTACAGATAGTTAAAGCATTCAAATGTTAACTGAAAGGCTGGAGGTTCAAGTCCACCCAGAGGAGCCTCAGGAAAAGATCTAGCAAGTACTTCCAAAAATCAGAATTCTACTCTGACACACATGGGGTTATCATGAGTTGAAGAAGACTTGACAGCAACTGATGGTTCACTTCCCCACCTACTGAACCCTTAAGGGCTCGTGACTCTGCCATGTGATCCATGCATTTCCAGCACCTCAGAGTATACTTCAGGCACCTGGTACTCATTACCACTACACGCACATGTGCACACACATGCACACAGTTAGAGTTAAGAAAGGCAGCTGCATTTGTGGAAACTATTCCCATCAGCCCTGTATGCAGAAGACGACAAGGAAAGACACATGGTGCCTTCCACCTTCTGCACCTGGAGAGAGCCTTACTACCATTCTACTCAGCTAAAGAAGTGGCTCAAGTTCACAACAGAACTGTATGTTCACTTTTTCTAGACTCTGAGCTAATTTTCTCATGCAAATGCATGGCTTTAAAATGTCAAGTATTTATAAATGCTCAAAAACCTTTAGTAGGCAGTCCTGTTTTTCTTGTTTAAGAAAATATGGAGTATATTTTGATCTCTATGAGTTGGGTGTAATAAACATTTTCTTTAAAAAGATAAACAACTTCTATTGAAGAGACTACATTCCTTAGGGTTTTTAAATTAACTTCGTCTTCACTCATAAAAATTCTTTTCATTGTCCTCAAATTGTGACACATAAATTATTACTTTCTTATAAGATACATAATCCACATCACTAAGGTAATACAAACACAAGCATGATTCACTTTAAAAGGATGTCAAAAAAGCATTCTTTATTTAACCGTCAAGGGGGTAAGCAAACAGGTAATCTCTTACATTATTGGTGGAAGTGTAAGTTAGTGCAGCCTTCTTGAAAGACAACTTGGCTCTATTAATCAAAATTTAAAGAAGACATACCCTTTGATCCCAAAATTCTATAACTTGGAATTCTACATATACAAGTATTATCACACATGCACAAAAATATGCATAAGAATGTTTATTACAGCATTAAAACTGATAGTACAATTTCTTTAATTGTACATATACTTAGGAGATTAGTTAACTTAAATCCATACGATGGAATAATATGCAACAGTTAGTGAAGCAGAGCTACATGTACTGACATGGAAAGATATTAAAGATGCAGGATTAAGGGAAAATAGTAAATACAAAATAATGTATCCAGCATGATCCTATTTACATAAAATTAAATCTACCTCTTTCATATATCTATATACAGTTGTTGTGGTTGTTAAACGCCATCAAATGAATTTTGACTCATAGAGTAGCCCTATATGACAGAAGAGAACTGCCCCATAAGCCCCATAGGGTTTCCTAAACTATGATCTTTACAGAAGCAGATTGTCAGGTCTTTCTCCCACAGAGCCACAGGGTGGGTTTGAACCACCAATCTTTCAGTTAGCAGCTGAGTGCTTAACCACTGTGCCACCATGGCTTTCTCTATAGGTAGACAGATGATAGATAGATAGATGACAGATGATTAGATAGATAGACGGATAGATAGATGATAGACAGAAGAAAAAATCTGGAAGGACACAAACATGATTATCTATGGGGAAGAAAATAGAAGAATGAGGAGGAGTACAGAATGGGGAGGTCAGGAGAGAGGTAAGAACAGGGACTTTAACATTTTATATTTGACACTTTTAGTTTTGTATTGTTTGACTGTTTTACAGTGAACATGTATTCTACATTACTTCTCAATTATAAGTTTAAAAGTAAGTTAATGGAGCAATGCAACGAAATATAACATTTTAGTCACAAAATAACGCAGTATAATTAAGCTTAAACACCTATAGAATACGCCCGGGAAATGGAATTAACACTCAAATTGAGGTGGGTTGGTACTCCTCTAGCATTGGTAAGTTAGTCTGATTCCTAGAGGCAAAATCAAGAGTAGCATTCTATGACTCTAAAGACCAAATTACAATTTTAAAACAAAACCAGAAACAAATGATAATAAAAAAAAAAAGTAGTTCCTGACATGGGTGAGGACCAACTGGGAGGTGAGGAAGCACCTTCCACAACATGGATGCCCCTAAGAAGCTTGGAAGGTAGTATGCACTGCACAAGTGTTAGTGCCCTTTCCACTTCTGAACTTTAACTCATTACTTAATCTGAACCCATCTTATCCATTTTTATTCCCTAATCTTCCCCAGCACAGATCCCCCGTCTTCTGTTTGGTTGCCTCATGATTCCACAAGCATTATTCCATGAATATCATTGATGTTTACTGCTTATCTCTGCATTCAATAGACTTAGGTTCTTCCTCAGCCATCACCCTCTCCTCTAAGAGCTGACAATTACACATGCCACCATAGCCCTCTTGAGACAGTCAGTCCGTATTCCATGTTCCGAGCATCTGATCATCTGTCTCGTGTGATCATAGTTGCATGAACTGAGGTTGGACACCTTATCCATGACCTAACCCAATCAGATCCTCTCTCTTAAGAATTTAACCAAGATAATCATAGGTTCAGAGACTGAATCAATTAACTAGCAGTTCCTGCAGAATCAGGTGCCATGAAATTGCCTGGGGCTGTGTGTGCTCATTATGAAGCAGAAATAGAGAGGCACACTCCAAGCAGAGAGCAGCAGAAAAATGAACTAAATAATGTGAGTGAGAAAAAGAGAGAAGAGGGAAGGAGAAGAGCAAAGGAGAGGGGACAGAATAGCTCCTTTGATCCCGAGGTTTCCTAATTCTACCCCTGAGAAGACACAGTGGGCCTTCCTTTTCTTAATTCTACAGATATCATGTGGAAACCCTGGTGGCGCAGTGGTTAAGAGATCCAGCTGCTGACCAAAAGGTTGGCAGTTCTAATCCATCCTTGGAAACCTGATGGGGCAGTTCTACTCTGACCTATAGGTCACTGTGAGTCAGAATCGATGCAATGGCAACAGGTGTGTTTTTGGTTTTTATAGACACTACTGTATTCTTTTAATAAATATTTATCTAGCCCACCCAAATTCTTCCTTTTTCTTGAATCACATGAAAGTATAAGGGCATGATTTCAATTCACACCAACCATCCCTTCTCTGGATGTACCACACAAAGTCTGTACCTCACAATTTAAGTTTAGGTCGGAGCACATTTCATCTGAGAAACACTGATTTTAATAGGATACAACTAATTAGACTGGGACCTCCTTGAGGGAAGAGGCAATGCTATATTTCTTTAGTAGTTTCTCAATAGGCATTCAAGAAATATGTTGACTAACTTGGTAAATTTCTGTTCCAAAAATACAACTGAATCTCACTCAACTGAAATAAGAGATTAACACTAAGTATTCTACCACTGAGAGCTAATAAAAGATACTTAAATGAAAGAAGAGCTCCTTAAAGGGACATTATATGTTAGAAAATTTGAGTCAATTTTGAAAAACAAATAAGCCAATACACGCTACTTAGACATTTAGAGCTAGTTTAAGTACATGTGGCAAACAGCAATTTCATGTTCAAAACCCAGATGCAAGCTCATTAAAAAAAAAAAAAAAAAGACAAATGCTAGTAAAATATTATTGTTGATGTGCTGAACCCCTTACACATAAATACTCTTCCAGGAATAGAATAAATGAGATAAAAGAAAATTTATCATAAAATTACACCCAAGACTATTAGAAGATTTTTAATAATGGGTTGTTGTTGTTGTATACTGAAGAGTCAATTCCAACTAATAATGACCCTACAGACAAAGGGGAACTGTACTATAGGTAATACATCACAAATGTTAAATACTTGATGATTTCCCAAATATGATTAATTGGAGAATAAAAGGAATACAGTTAAATTTTGAAAAGTATTCTTGTTCTAGTTTCCACTAAAGCATAGTGAAGCCACCACTCCTTCAAAGTTACAATAACTTTTTAAGAAACTGCTTATTCAACAAGCACAGGAGGAGAGTCCTGGCCGTTTACCCTTAATTGAAGAACATATATCTACCTATGAAATAAAAACAGGGTAGTCATGAGAAAAAGGAAATACAATATATATTAACATATATCCTTCTCCATCTTTCTCTTTCCCTTTCTTCTCCCAAACTACTCCCTCTTCCCGTTCATTAAAGATGATCTATGTGGAAGATGGTTACTTTATGACACGCTCCAAGTCCCAAGAAGCATGCCAAGCTGAGCATTAAAGGAATATTACTCAGCGTGGAATATAATACAGCAGATACTCAACATGAACAATCTTTTAAACTTTACCAACCTCTGGCTTCTTATTTGTCCACCGTGTCTAAGCTGAGCCATAACATTAATATGTTTCCCAAGCCCTTAACTCATTGCTTGTACACTGGTTTACCAATCTCATCTCCTCCTCTCAGACACACCAACGATGAGATATATCTTTGTCACTAAGCCACTGTTCTGGCCTCAGGATTCAACTTCTCTTGAGATATATTCCAGAAGGCAGCTTAGTGATGCAGCTACCAGTTCAGATCTACTACTCTCTCTCCAGTTCTTGCATACAACTTCCCTCCCTGTTGACCTGGTTAAAGAAGGATGCTATTAAGGTATGAGGCACACTCTAATTTAACACAAAGCTTTAGGTAATATATCAAGAATACTACTATATTTCATTAACTAATTTATTTCCAATCAATAATCATTTATTTCCAGCCAACATATTATATAGGCTTTCCCACATGGTAAGTCCTACTTAAAGATATATACATACACGTATTATATGAATACTTTTAGAAACGGTTGGTATGGCTCATTAAGAAGTTTTCCCTTGTTAGAACATATTATACTGCCACAGAAGTCAAAAAAGCCTGCTACTGGCACAACAGATACATAGACCAATGGAACAGAATTGAGAATCCAGACATAAATCCATCTACATATGAGCAACTGATATTTCACAAAGGCCCAAAGTCAGTTAAATGCGGAAAAGGTAGTCTCTTTAAAAAATGGTGCTGGCATAACTGGATATCCATCTGCAAAAAAAATGAAACAAGACCCATACCTCACTCCATGCACAAAAACTAACTCAAATGGATCAAAGACCTAAACAAAAGTCTAAAACGATAAAGATCATGGAAGAAAAAAATAGGGACAATGTTAGGAACCCTAATACATGGCATAAACAGTATACAAAACATTACTAAAAATGCGTAAGAGAAACTAGATAACTGGGCGCTTTTAAAAATCAAACACCTATGCTCATCCAAAGACTCCACCAAAAGAGTAAAAAGATTACCTACAGACTGGGAAAAAGTTTTTAGCTATGACATTTCTGAACAGCACCTGATCTCTAAAATCTACATGATTCTGCTAAAACTCAACTACAAAAAGACAAATAACCCAATTAAAAAATGGGCAAAGGATATGAACTGGCACTTCAGTAAAGAAGACATTCAGGTAGCTAACAGATACATGAGGAAATGCTCACGATCATTAGCCATTAGAGAAACACAAATCAAAACTACCATGAGGTTCCATCTCACTCCAACAAGGCTGACATTAATCCAAAAAACACAAAATAATAAATGTCGGGAAAGGTTGTGGAGAGACTGGAACACTTCTACACTGCTGGTGGGAAAGTAAAATGGTACAAGCACTTTGGGAATCGATTTGGCACTTCCTTAAAAAGCTAGAAATAGAACTACCATATGACCCAGAAATCCCACTCCTTGGAGTATATCCTAGAGGAATAAGAGCCTTTACACGAACAGATATATGCACACTCATGTTCACTGCAGCACTGTTTACAATAGCAAAAAGATGGAAGCAACCAAGGTGCCCATCGATGGATGAATGGATAAATAAATTATGATATATTCACACAATGGAATACCACACATCGATAAAGAACAATGATGAATCCGTGAAACATTTCACAAGATGGAGGAATCTGGAAGGCATTATCCTGAGTGAAATTAGTCAGTTGCAAAACAACAAATATTGTATGAGGCCACTACTATAAGAACTCAAGAAATAGCTTAAACGGAGAAGAAAATATTCTTTGATGGTTACAAGAGTGGGGAGGGAGGGAGGGAGAGGGGTATTCACTAATTAGATAGTAGACAAGAACTATTTTAGGTGAAGGGAAAGACAACACACAATACAGGAGAGGTCAGCACAACTTGACTAAACCAAAAGCAAAGAAGTTTCCTGAAGAAACCGAACACTTCAAAGGCCAGAGTAGCAGGGGAGGAGGTTTGGGGACCATGGCTTCAGGGGACATCTAGGTCAAATGGCATAATAAAATCTATTAAGAAAACATTCTGCATCCCACTTTGGTGAGTGGCGTCTGGGGTCTTACACGCTAGCAAGCAGCCCTCTAAGATGCGTCAGTTGGTCTCAACTCACCTGGAGCAATGGAAAATGAAGAACACCAAAGACACAAGGTAATTATGAGCCCAAGAGACAGAAAGGGCCACATAAATCAGAGACTACATCAGCCTGAGATCAGAAGAACTAGATGGTGCCCAGCTACAACTGATGACTGCCCTGACAGGGAACACAAGAGAAAATCCTGATGGATCAGGAGAACAGTGGGATGCAGACCTCAAATTCTGGTAAAAAGACCAGACCTAATGGTCTGACTGAGACTAGAACAACCCCGGAGGTCATGGTCCTCAGACCTTCTGTTAGCCCAGGACTGGAACCATTCCCAAAGCCAACTCTTCAGATAGGGATTGGACTGGACTATGGGATAGAAAATGATACTGGTGAGGAGTGGGCTTCTTGGCTCAAGTAGACAGACAAGACTACGTGGGCAGCTCCTGTCCAGGGGGGAGATGGGAAGGCAGAGGGGGACCGAAACTGGCTGAATGGACACCGGAATACAGGGTGGAGAGGAGTGTACTGTCTCATTAGAGGGAGAGCAACTAGGAGTATGTCGCGAGGTATATATAAATTTTAGTATGAGAGACTGACTTGATTTGTAAACTTTCACTTAAAGCACAAAAAAAAGTTTTTAAAATTAAAAAAAAAAAACTTTTCCCATATTATAATGCTTCTGCTCTCTAAGGTCTAGAAGTTTTGGGCATTGTATAGCCATTCTTCTATTGGAGTAGGTTTACTGTTGTTTTCAGAAACAATAGATTAGATTGAATGAGAGAGAAAAAAATATTAAAGACCAACACAACAAATGTTCAAAAGCATAGTTATATCATAAAACATGTTCACAATAATGTCTAATTGATAGAAACTACATATTTTGAAAGAGTCCATAGGAAACATTTGATGAATTTGGTTCTTCTTCCAAAACCTATAAAAATCATCTACCATGGAGTGAAGAAAAAGTATCTAGGTTAGTGGTAATAATTATACCCTTCTTGTGGGTTTTTTTTCTTTTTTTTTTTAATTGAGCCTACAAGGCCCTGGTGGTGTTGCGGTTAAAGCATTTGGCTACTAATTGAAAAGTCAGCAGTTTGAACCTACTGGGCATTCCATGGTAAAAAGATGTGGCAGTCTGCTTCTGTAAAGATTTACAACCTTGAGACCCCCATGGGGCAGGTCTCTGTCTTACAGGGCCACTATGAGTCCAAATCAACTCCATGGCAATGGGTTTGATTTTATGTTTTTTGTGTGCCTATATTTGAGGTCTTCCAAAATGTGTTTTCACTTCCTTTCTAACATTGTCTCGCTTTCTCTTTCCATTCATTCTATGTTCCAATCAGATAAGAACCAACAATATAGAAGTCACGCAGTTTTCAGGTTATATGCATTGCTTTCCTACTATCCTGTCTTTCTAATTCAATACCTTCCTCTTCCTCACTCACTAGCATGTGCATGTTCAAATTCTACTCATCCTTCCAAGTCCAACAAAGAACACCACCACTTTCATGAAATCTTTCTTGATCCCCTCAGACTGCAGGATCTCTCCCAAGTGTATATGCCTTTCTAATTGTTCTTATCTCACACAGAGAAGCAGTGGGATGCAGGGACTCAGAGCCCAGGCTCTGCAGTCAGATTCACCAGGGTTCCTTTCCTCGGTCCACATCACTACTTCAACTCTTCATATATATAATGGGGATAATTGCCAGAGTTACCTCTTAGGCTTTCCACAATCTCAAAATACTAAGCACTCAATAAATGTTAGCCATTGTTAGATGTTACTTTTACTCTGCATTACAGTTGTTAACTCTTACTTCTATGTTTTGAAATTCTACCTCCAAGAAAAATCTGTTAACTGATCATGAGAAAAATAACTCTAAGCCAATAAAAATACAGCCATGATGGTATTTTTTAAAATAAATATTACTGCTCAGTATCAAACTCGGTTTGAAATGTTTCTTCATATATAACTAATAAAACCACAGGAATCATTTTGGAAGACAGTCAATTTATAATTTAAAATAAATCTTCTCTTTCATAGATTTCTGGTTTAAATAAAATACTTAACTTGCAGCCCTCAAGAACAATGTTAATTCATTTGCTTGAAAAAGCTATATGAAAATCTAGACCATTTCTACACCATTTGTTCCATATTTTATGATATCTCACATGGTTACAATTATCATTTCAGCATAGTACACAGAATACAGAATTCAATAAATCAGATCCACTGAAGTTCCTGAAATTTGACACTACATTTCAGTGATACAGGTTAAATGGCAACACACTGAATTATTTCAAAGCTGTTGTTGTTAGCGGCTGTCAAGTCGGTCACCAACTCACGGCAACCTCATGCACAATGGAACGAAACGCTGGCCGTCCTGCGCCATCCCATGACAGGTTGTGGATTGGACCATTGTGATCCATAGGGTTCTCACTGGCTGATTTTCAGAAGTAGATCGCCAGGTCCTTCTACCTAGTCTGTCTTCTTCTGAAAGCTCCACTGAAACCTGTTCAGCATCTTAGCAACACTCAAGCCTCCACTGACAGATGGGTGATGGCTGAGCATGAGGTCCGCTGGCTGGGAATCAAACCCGGGTCTCCGTATGGAAAGTGGGAATTCTACCACTGAACCACCAGTATCTCATATTTCAATGCTAGGGCAAGTAAATACTTTTGAAAATAAGTAATATGTACAGGGCCAGCTGGTATTTCAGTAACAGCATTAGGAATAAACAGCAGATTCTCAGCCATGTCTTTCCGCCACATTATTTTGCTTAATAGAGGCCAGATGACTTATCTTCCTTCTAACAGAGTTTTACCAAGAAATCAGAGGTTAATTAGTTTCACTCCCCCTTCTCACAAAGGCTAAATGTCCTAAGAATTACTGCATCATATATGAGATAGAACAAAAGCACAAACAAAACATTAAAATGTTACCTGGGGAATAATGTCCTAATATTAATCTAATTGAAAGGTCATTATCTCTGGAGTTTTAACTTTTAAAATGCAAATACTGTGTAATGATATTTATTAACAAGCAAAATATTATGTACGTGAACTCAAAATATTCAGTATATCAAATGTGTTTTCATGTGCATTCCATTTTTTTTCCTTATATAATTAAATTTTTGAAAACGTAATCCTAACAAAATTGGGATGTAAATTCTCTCTCTTCAATTTAACAGCAGGAGCCTATACTAGAAATAACACTAGAATGGAATTTAAGACACCTGGGTTCTAAATTGATAATTCACTGAACAAGCGATGTATGAACTTGAACAAAACTAAGCACCCCCATTCATAAAACAAGAAAAATATATACATCAAAGGAATGTTTACTCATGAGGACCAAGTGAAATTGTTTTGGGACTATGCTCTGTAGTGTACAAAGTGCTCACATATAACAGATCAGTACACTATGTGACTACGTGGCCTTCTTAAGTAAGCAAATGGAAAAAACCCTAATATCATATTCAAGAGAAGAAGCCAAGTTCTTCCATCACCATTTTGGCCTACACTTCTTGTATGTACAATTTACAAGGATGAGAGCAAGGCTAAGTGAGACTATTTCAATGGTTTCTATCACGAATAAAATAATTCTGCCTCAGTTCTCTGGAAACCAGTGAAAAGAAGTTTAGCGCTAAACACCCTTTCTTTGACAGCTTTCAAACACTATGGTAATGTCACAAATTGATAAATTATTCCTTGTGGGAACAAGCAATTTGCATCCCCCAAGCCAAAAGGGATGTGGACAACAGCACTGGGCTTCCTCTGAAGGTGAGGACTGATGGCAGAATCAAGTGTATGATTCGATATTGCACATGGTGAATAATAAGAAGTAAATGTCTAACTTACCTAATAGCAGCTTTATACAGTTTTCTTGAGGTTCATCGAGGGCATTTTGAAAGCTAAATTTTCATCATAAGAGTAGGCGCACACGCTAAATATGATTTCAAAAGACTGTCCTATTTTTAGAGAAGGTATTAAGTTAATACATTGAAATTGGTTGGACATTAATATCTGTTTCTTCATAAGTGCTCAAGAATTTGAGATTATTATTATTTTTACTATGCTGCTAGCTATTTTTGTTTTGCTGTAAAATCATCACAGTCTACTTTGCTGACAGACTGTAATGACATGATTAATCAATTTTCATACACTGTATCTTGTTCATCAAAGGAATTTTATTCCTTTATCTCTGGAAAACAGGTTGTGCCTTAATAGCAACAGTGGGAGTATTTTTTTTTAAAACAACAGGGCTGTCTCCATGACAAGTGCTCTCTCTATATTCCCACATGCTGTAACATAACTAAAATCATTCTTCTGTCATCATTGATCGTTTGGACAACCATACCATAAGAATGGTGGCCCCATCAAGAAAGACTATCTACTGGCGTCTAGAGGCTAGATCCTGTAATTTCACCAGCAGTGCCATCCCGGGATAGTACTACATATATATATATATATATATATATATATATTTACTATTAAAAGAAAAAAATCAAACAAAAAACAGCTCTCTTATTTAGTTGGCCTAGTACACATGAACAAGTCATACTTGTCCATTAACTGACGTTTGAAACTAGAATGTCTTTGGTGCTTTGCCAGGTTCAAGTTCATCCAACATGTACAAGGACCGCTTCCTATCCTGATTCCTTTTCTCTCTACTCCCTTCATCTTCTTTGCTGATTCCCAACTCCACGGTTGTTGTCATTTCTCCCTGATGCCTGGAACAGTGCCTCGTTGCTATGGCAATAAGCATTTTAAAAAACAATACAATTAAATAAAATAAATAATAATGAAAGCTTAGGCAGCCTGCACTGCAGCCAGAAAAGGAGGATAGAGCCAGAAATAGACATCAGCCCTACTGACACTAACTACTCCTTTGCTCTAGCCTTTAGACCACTAGCTTTCCCTTTCTATTTTCCTTTCTCATTTTCATATACATATTCCCAGCTGACGTTGGGCAGCACGCAGATTTTGAATAAAGAAAATGTTGAAGTAATGGTGAGGCAATGAACGTTGTTCTGTGATTACTTGAGATCATATCTGGTATGTGACTCCCTTGTTCGGGATAAGTCAGTTCTTCAAATGCCCTCTTAAGACTACTCCAAATCTGGGTCACACTGGTATTAGGTAGACTGAATATTTATTTGTCATTCTTTTTCCAATATATTATTGGAAATATATTCGTTTTATTAGTCCATACCTTAGCAGGAAGCTCTTTGTTGTTGATCACATCTGCTTTGAGAGATCCAGAGTGCTTGGTGCTGCAAAGATAATTTACCACACTGCGTAAATACATGCAATTTGAGACAGGAGAATTAGCATATGGATCTGAAAAAACCACAGGGTATCATACAGTCTGTCTCAGGAAAAGAAAGCCACATACTCTCCAGAGATTTCTAAAACAAGGTACAAAATAAAAATATACAAATACATGTAAACATAATTAAATGTTAAGTAGGTTTATTTTTCACATTTTCCGTTCACCACTTCAGTTTTGAATAATGCATATTAATTGTGGAGCAATGTGGAATAGAGTTAGCGTTAACATGCCCCATAACTGACAACAATGGTGTGTTGTTCAAATCATGGAAGTCTTTGTAGAGAACAGGAAATTTGTGTGGGTCTTTAGATGAAATCATATGTAAGTATTTCAAGAATTAAAAAAAAACAAAACCAGCTGCTGTGGAGTCGATTCCCACTCATAGAGTAGAACTGCCCCCTAGGGTTTTCAAGGAGCGTCTGGTAGATTCGAACTGCCAACCTTTTGATTAGCAGCCAAACTCTTAACCATTACACCACCAGGGTTTCCATTTCAAGCACAGAGATGGACAAATACACATGCAGAATAAGAACAAAGACTTTTTTTTTAATAGCTCGGAGGATTCAGAAAATATACTGGTGTGGGCTGATTGAAGTGTCTTGAAGCTAAGGGTCATTTATTAAAAAAAATTTGAGTGCATGAGTGACTAGGGCTGGGCTCTGGGTGATTGTAATGATAATTATGACCTCCCGTGGGGAATGAAACATCTTTTCAAAAGTATACAGTCTACTGGATATGGCATATTAGCAAATATAACTACAGTTCATCATGATTAACGCTATTTTAGCACTATGTAGAAGCATTATAATTATCATAAAAATTTTTAGTTAGCCAAACCTGGACAGGCCAATTGACCTGCCCAAAGTCAGAGAGCTGGTTAATAGTTAATGCAGGTGATAATAGGCAAATAGGGGAAGGAGGATTCTCAGGTCCTGAGAACGACGAGAAAGATCACATAGGGATAGAATTAGTAAGGAATAGAAGACTGGGCAGTAACTATTTTGGAGACCATCAGAAGACTAGACTACTGTATGGGAGGCCAATACTGCATGATCTCACTTATATGAGATAAGGAAATATATGAAAACCAAAGATTATTAGTTACCAGGGATGGTGAGGGGGAACAGGGGCGTTTTTGTTTTGGGGGCACTGAGTTTATGTTAATGGTGGTAGAATATTATGAAAAAGGGTAGTGATAACGGTGGCAGGTCAATTGCCCTGTCCAGGTTTGGCTAACTTAAGATTTTTATGATAACTATAACGCTTGCTTCTATATATTGTTAAAATTGCATTAATCATGATGAACTGCAGTTATGTTTGCTAATATGCCATATCCAGTAGACTGAATTGTAAATGTGGAAATTGTTGTATTGGGGAACGTTTTGGTGTGTATATCTTCAGCACAATAAAAGAGTGAGAATGAATGGTGATAGCAAAACAGATAAATAGTTGTTTTCCAGGGTCAGCTGAATTTAAGTGATAGTTATTTTCTTCTTTATTTTTTATGTATTATGCAAAATTACTATGGCGGGGATGTTTTGCTTTTTGATTAAAATAGAGGTTATTAAATTAAACTGGTCCGGACCATCTAATATACGTAAATTGAACATATATCTCCAACATGCCTTCAGAACAACTGAATTGCTGTATGTCATGAGTCTGTGACTGGCACACAATGAATATCTATTAAGATGCACATCAATTACTACAACCTGTAATTAGCGATGCATAATTAAAATACTACTGGTGAACAGTCATCGTTATTAAATCTAGAAGCCTATTCAAACAGCTGTTTCTTTCACATTTGTGAGATATTTCTACTTCAAGATGAATTAAGTCAATTTAACTGAACTATCTGAACACCAACTACAAGTCACTATGTTAGTCACCATAGAGGTTATAAGGATAAGTCAAGTATAGTTTTTAATCTTGAGAAATATGTTTCTATGGGATTACATTGTTATTCAAAATATTCTCTGCCCTTCCTTGTGGAAGGAATATACTTCTCTACACCACTGGTTTTGGCCAGCAAACTGTGGGAACAAATGGTATATGCCCCTTTTGAGCAAATCTTTAAGAGCTTTCTCATGGTCCCTCCAAGTCCTCTTTCTCCTCTGACATGAGACTGGAAGTGTCCCACTTCAGGCTTGCTCCATGAGTCTGCATGTGTCCAGGAAAAAGAAGCTTGATGTAGAACTGTAAATATCCAAGTAGATACACATCACAAGCAACATTATGTGTTACCTCACCATAACTTAACCTATCCCAGGGGACACAATTGGTCAAGTTTGCCCTTTTTATGTAAGTTTGTTTTGAACTAGATAGACTTTATCTTCAAGAAGCACTTAATCTGTTCTTTGCCACAAAGCAGACATACTTCCCAAGGAAAACTGCTCATCCTGGGATCACTTGTTCAAATCAAATGCTGTCCGCTTGTTTTTCAATAAAACTGGGCAGGAGGCCTCTTGAAGTGCTGTTGTTAGTTGCCATAGAGTCAATTCCCACTCACGGTGACCTTGGCTGCATCACTTTCCCCACCTCCCTTCGCTCAAGAAAAATGACAGCAAGAGTCCACCTCCTGAAGATGTGCTCAGAAAACTTCATCAGCTTGACCCACAAGTGAGTCTCTTACATTTCTAAGATATTAATTCCTTGCTCAAATAAGAGCTTTTCTGACCAGAAATATAAAAGTCACTCTTGTTTCCTTCCTCTCCCTCACCCCTTACACCTAATCCATTAGCAAGTCTCCTATACTCAATCTCTCCAAAATGCGTAAGGAGTTGATTAGTTTTTCTACACATCTTCTGGCTACCCCCGTGAGCCAAACTTTCATCATCTTTTACTTCTCATAACAGCCCCCAAATGGCCGCCGCTCTCCTACAGTTGGTTTTCTTCACACAGCAGAAACAATCTTCTTAAAATATAAATTGGATTTTGTCACTTCCTTATTAAACAATTTTGTTAAATAAAGTACTCTCTGCGCTTAAAATCCTAACTTCCCATCATGGCCTCTGAAACCATTGTATACCTAGACTCCTATGTATCTGCTTATGTAGGATCTTCACCTGATTTCATGCTCCTGCCTCGCTATGCTCCAGCCACCAGGTGTTTTATTTTGTTTCTCTGTTTCCTGAACAAGACAATCTCTTCTTCCCCCAAGAGCCCTAGCCCATATTCTGCACTCTATCTGGACTGTACTTGACCTCTAACTTTTCACAGAGCTAATTCTAACATCTATGTCTCATCTCAAATGTTATTTCCCTAAAGAAGCCTTCGTTTCAAGCCAGCACCCCTTCCCATTTTTCTCTATCTTAATGCATAGTTGGTTCACTTGGGGACGCCACAATTCATAATTACATTTTTGTCTATATTTATCAGATACTTGGATTCTTGTCTCTCTCACTAGCATATCTGCTCTAGGAGGCCAAGCAAGAGCTATAGTACACCTGTCTTACTCACCTTTGCTTGCGTCTCCATTCCCTAACACGTAGAACTTCTGTAATAAATACTTATTGAACTGATAAATACAAATATAGCTTTATAATTGAATATGGTAAGGGGACAAGAAAGTTTCTGCACATGTGAAGAATAACAAGAAAGCCACAGTGAGGCCTACTGTAAGATCCAAGAGCCTCAGAAAAAGTATTCTTTTACTAGATGACATGGATTTTGCTATTACTAATAAATCGGTGAAACTGTACTAAGGGTTGATTACCATATGCCTACAGTTCTTTAATCAGGAGGAAATAAGGGCCACTGAATGTGTGTGTGATAAGTATTTTAAAATTAATTTCCATTTGCTTCATTCACTATTTCATAAGCATTTTGAAAAGAACTGACTTAAAGCTAAGTATGAAAACATCTAAGCAATAAAACCACAGTCTTAAAAATAAACACCAGTCACAGAATGATACTCTATAAATGGAAGAAGGATTCTCTTGGAAAGAATTTGAAAAAGAAAAAAAAGATTGCAAAAATGGAATGTCCCAATCACTGTCTTCAATTGCTTTCTAAAATAATTAATTAGTTATTCACGAAAACACCGCTCCTAAATGAAAACTCACATTTTGTGGTTAAAATACCTCTTCTTCATAGAAATTCTTCTCCCAGTTATTCAGATAAGTAACTTTAAGTGTGTGGGAACAAACCAATATTTAGAAATCAAGATTTTAATGATAAGAGAAATTAGGAAGGTTCTGATGCCAATAGTGATATTTTAAGGTTTCTTTTCTCTGAAAGGATTTCATAAACTGCTTTGCAGGGGTTTCAGTTCTCATATGTTGACGATAAACAGCGTTCAGCTCTAGCCAGCGAACACGAGATTACACAGAAGGGATATCTTCATTAGGCCCAGACATTCTGAAATAAGCCATTCTATTACTGGAAACTGACAGGCAGAACCAAGATCTTCCTTGGAAATGTCAGAGAATACCGTTGGTCAAAGAAAAGAAGGAACGATCTTTTTACTTACCAAGACATTTCAATGTTAATTGTCTAGTTTCTGATTTTCAGCATTTCATTTAAATTACATCCATAACTTTGAAGTGTTCCAACACAAAACACATGTAAAAAAGATGACATACTGCATTTGGAATTATCTAAATCCATACTTTTCCCTTTTGACACATAAAATAAGGAGAAGATAAAATTCTAAATTCTAATCTTTTTCTTTTTTTTTTTTTAATATCCCTGTTACTGCCCCTGCCCTGGTTGCACAATGGTTACGCACTCTGCTGCAGTTTGGACCACCAGTGACTCCTTGGGAGAAAAGACATGGTGACCTGCTCCCTTAAAGATTACAGCCTAGAAAACCCTATGGGGCAGCTCTAATCTGTCCTATAAATAACATCGCTGTGAGTCAGAATTGACTCGATGGCACACAACAACAATGCTGGTCTCTCCTGGGTCAAAAGAAATCAGGATAAACTTGTTTGAAATTAAGTACCAGGTTTAAAACAAAATTAAGATTTTGCCTCTTTTTTAGAAAACTATTATTTCTAGTGTCTATCTCAGTGAGAGAACTCAGCTCATTACCTGCAGTCAGATGCTAACGGCTTCTTGACCTGGGAAGTCTACTGGGCATAGACTGGGAACTCTATAAATATCTGCCATTAGTTAAGGCATAGAGATGGGGAAATTGGAGGGGCAGACGAAAAGGAAAATTATTCTGTAAATGCCGGTAAAAACAAAGTATATTTTGAGGGTCAAATGGCATTTCTTTTTTTTTTCAATTTAGCGATTTAAAAACATTACAAGGCTGCTTAAGTCAACACTTGTTCTACAACGTTTGTTGCAGGAATCCAACAACACTTACAGTCAAAAGCCTAGGCAACACGGAATGTGTGAGCTGGAATAAACATTATGTATCTAAATCCAAACAGTAAGATTCTAGATCACTTGCATGCTGACCCCAGCCACTGGGATGTGGCAGAGACTATCTGAAGGAGACTCAGGGCCTACCCTACTTGAGAAAATATACATCCTGCAGGACACAGGTATATGGAGAAACCACCTTGAGCTTAACTCAGACACTAACAGATATTCCCACTCCAAGATTTTAGGCCTGGGGAGAGCTAGTAGCTGGTATGGATAAGTGAGAAATGCTGCTAGTCTCTTCAAAGATGGTTTTGCCTTTACACTCAGTAAGTGGAAATAAAATCTGAAACTTGATTTCAAGTCTGAAGAAGAAAGTCAAGAATAGAAGAGAGCAAACTGATAAAGCTTTTGTACACCAAGTGTGTTCTAAAGACCATGCCATCAAATGTTCCATTATTCTCATTTCACGAAAGAGTAAAACCACCAGGAAATTCAATATGGAATTCCATCACCGCCCCAAGAAAGAGGACAGGAACAACTCTGTAGAGTGTGTCCTTCATGATGGGGAGGGCCAAGTGCTTACTCATAACAGCAAAATAAAATAGAGATTGGGTTATTCTCAGTAACTTTGCTCCTCTGCCACTCTGAGGTTTAAGAGATAGTAACAAAAAGACTACCAAGAATAAAGAGCAAAGTATGTTTCCAGGACAAAAAAACACGTGGATCTGACAGTAGCACTGGTACCAGGTATCTCTGAGAGGAAGCCAAATGTCCTTCCCTCTCAAGAACAATTTGGCTGGTTCATTTGGGAAGGGGCGAACTCATGATGTGACTTGGGTAAGCAAAAATGGTCCAAAGGGAAGAGCAACGAAGAGAGTAAATGGGCTTGTGAAGGGGGTAAATTGGCTTGTCACAGAGTTTGTGATCCGCTGAATTAAAGTCCCCTAGCAAGATTTCCCCAACTGTCAGTTTGCCTTACTGTGGTGGCTCGCATGTTGCTATGATGCTGGAAGCTATGACACGAGTATTTCAAATACCAGCAAGTTAACTCAAGGTGGATATGTTTTAGCAAAGCTTTAAGACTAAGGCAGACTAGGAAGAAAGGCCTGGTGATCTACGTTTGATGAGTCCCTAGGTGGGAAAGCACTCAAAACGCACAGTGGCCGCAACAATGGACTTGAGCATACCAACAATTGTGAACATGGCGCAGTACCTAGGTTTGCCATGAGCCAGGGCCAACTTCACAGCAATTAACACGAACAACAAAAACACCTAGGTTTTTCTCATTGTATGTTAAACCCATATTGCATAATTTTCACTAATTTGCCCTCTGAGCTAATTAGAAAATCATCTGTATAATAATTCACAGAGAGGAAAGACCAAAAACGAAGGAGACAAGCTGCTATGGAATTAAGGCAGACAGCCCAGTGGGAACAGCATGTGCCCGGAAGTCAGACACGTCTGAGTTCTGATTCCAATGTTACTTACTAGCCGAATGATCCAGGCAGGTCGCTTAAGCTCTCTGAGTTTCAGTGTCTCTGCCTACCAAAATGGGCGTGGTAAAGTACATACACCAGAGAGTAGCTGTGACAAGTAAGTAAAATTTATCATTTAGAGTGCTTAGTACAATGCCCAGTGTAACAAGTACAAGTTGTTATCAGTTAGTAGTAGTACTGCAGTAGCAGTTTCTTCAGTAACTATGACTTACTGAGTCGCTCCAAAACCAAACCAAATGCAAGGTCATCAAATCCAATCCAACTCACAGTGACCCTATAGGACAGAGAGAACTGTCCCTTAGGATTTTCAAGGAGTGGCTGGTGGATTTGAACTGCCAACCTTTTGGTTAGCAGCTGAGATCTTAACCACTGCACTAGAAGGCTGTATTTCCTTAGTTTGGTTTCATAGGCTAATTTTGGGCTCTTGCAAATGTTTGATGTCAAAGTAAGAAGGAGTACTAACTCTAAGAAAGACCATTTTAAATTATTAACATCTACATAAAAAATATATATATATTTTTTTACATAATAACATTTATAAGTTATTTTTTTTAACAAAAAAAAAAACCAAACCCCTTCCCATCCAGTCAATTCCAACTCATACCAACTGATAGGACAGAGCAGAGCCACCCCATACAGTTTCCAAGTAGTGCCTGGTGCATTCAAACTGCTGACCTTTTGGTTAGCAGCCGTAGCTCTCAACCACTACACCACCAAGGTTTTCAGTTACTTTATTAGTAGTTAATAATTTAACTAATTGTAACTAATAAAAATTGATGTTTTTAAATTTAATGGTATCTCTGCTACGTACATACAGATCACATTTTATCTATATCGAAGTACTTGTTGGATGCTTCATCTTCATCTTTGAACGGGTAACATTTACATGAAATTATCAATATCCATTTGCATATTGTAACTGAAATTCATGCTAAAGTGCCAAAACCTTTCAAATATGTTAAATGTTCTTGATTGCACTTACAGCTGTAGCAAGTCCTTTTACCATAAGCAGTGCAAGCCACAAGTTAGTATGGGAAAGCTGTCACAAATCTGGAATTATTAGAGTCCAAATTAGTAAATTTCTCCTGTTGTTATGTTTCTAGTTAATCAAATTTTATGATACATAATTTTTAAGGATAAGCTGGTAATTTTGCATATCAATGTTATATCTTAAGAGCCAGTGGTATTTAAAATTTAATCAGCCAAAGGTAAACATTTATTATTTCTACTTTTTCAGTGAAAAAAAGCTATTTTATAGAACCTCATCAATATGTTACTCTAATTTAGTTTGTCCTTCTATTTTTAAGATTTACTGACTTCTTCATGCATAAATTAAAAGTAGAGAATGGAGCAGCCTATTATTAGAAAGAGTGTATGTACTCAGGTACATGTTCTTTCTGACAATTTTTAAAGAGATATCAATGCATACCAAATACGAATTTAAAGTCAACAAGTATATATAAATTTTTACTATGTGCTCAATACCATGGGGCATACATAGTTATATTAAAAGACAGAATGTATTCATGGGAACCAAGTACTGAAAAAATTAACTGCACATATTTAAGCACTTAAATGCACTGGATAGGCAACACTCAGTGCGAATTCTTGCAAATTCCGATTTGTTGCCATGGCCTTTCTGCAGGAATACAGAAAAAAGATTTTAATAAGGTATTTTTTCATTATTAGGAATATTACTTTTCATTCTTCCAAATGACTTTAGAGCCGAAGTCAAGCACAGTCAAAGAGGAAACAGCACTGATGTTTAGTTGATACGCTATGGATACAGTAACCTGGAACTACATGGGCCCAGTCCTGTTCTTTTTTTTTTTTTCCAGATGCACTGGAAATTTTTATCCCATTTTATCTGAAGAGTCCAGAGAATAGTTCTTTTTTTTTTTAATTGTACTTTAGATGACGGTTTACAGAACAAATTAGTTTCTCATTAAATAGTACACATATTGTTTTATGACATTGGTTACCAACCCCAAGACATGTCAACATCCTCCCTTTTTGACCTTGGGTTCTCTATTACCAGCTTTCCCAGTCCTTCAAGGAAAATTTAAATTAATCAGCCAGAGGTAAATATTTATTCTTTCTACTTTTTCAGTGAAAAAGTAGAAAGAATAAATATTTAAATTTTCCTGCCTTCTAGTCCTTGCCCCGGGGCTGGTGTGCCCCTTTCCTCTTGTTTTGTTTTATTGGGCCTGTCTAATCTTTAGATGAGGGGTGAAACTGAGGCGTGACTTCATTACTGAGCTAAAAGGGTGTGTGGGGGCCATGGTCTCAGGGCTTCTCCAGTCTCCGTCAGGCCAGTAAGTCTGGTCTTTAGCTGTGAGTTAGAATTTTGTTCTACATTTTTCTCCAGCTCTGTCTGGGACCCTCTACTGTGATCCCTGTCAGAGCATTCAGTGGTGGTAGCTGGGCACCATCTAGTTGTACTAGACTCAGTCTGGTGCAGGCCTTGGTAGTTGTGTTCCATTGGTCTTTTGGACTAACCTTTCCCTTGTATCTTCAGTTTCCTTCATTCTCCCTTGCTCCCACAGGGGTGAGACCAGTGGAGTATCTTACATGGCTGCTCGAAAATTTTTAAGACCCAGATGCTACTCACCAAAGTAGAATGTAGAACATTTTCTTTATAAACTCTGTTATAACAAGTGAGTTAGATGTTTCCTGAGACCATGGTCCAGCCCTGTCCTTTTGCTGGACAAATTGTTTACGAACTCTGAGCCTAGCAGGCCTGCAACGTCTATTAACTTAACAGCTATTAGAGGAAAATGTTTTGAAATGGATGCAAGATGATTATGGAGATAGGAGTTGAAAGCATTATTGCTGCTACTAAAAGATAAATGTAGGAGTCACTCCACAAACACTGCAAATTGGTAAATGGGGTACAACTGCTGTCCTTTTATTTTCATCTCTGTCACTTAAATCAATTTTCTAAGTGTCCATTAGGCCAGGGATAAATCACAAAATCTCAAAACAAAGAAGAATTTCTAGTGTTTAGACATCTAAGACAAGCCGGGCTATTTCAGATAAAATGTGACCTATTTTAAAGATTTTAGGGAAGGTGATTTCAGAACACCTTTTTGATAACTTCAGTGTCAAATCGTCAAGAGGCAAGCATTTATTTCTACTTAAAGAACTATTTACACTTAAATGAATTATCCTTCCTACATTGCAAATAAATTTAATCTTCTACCACCAACAGGAAATCTAAAAATAAAAAAGGAACAAATGATAGCTACCAGTTTTTAAGGGTCTACTTACATGTAGTCAGTTTATACACAAAACCCTGTACCACAAGGATTATTACCCCATTTCACAAGTGGGATAAAAGTGAGGAAGCTGAGGCTCAGAAAGCTACTTGTCCAAAGTTAAACAGCTCATGGGTAGAGAAACAAGAATGTGAACATAATACTTGAGGTTTTTTTTCCCCCTTTCCACTGCGCTATGATGTCTTAGGAAACTATCTTTCTCAGAAATCCTTTGTTGAGGCTGTTGGAGATAAAGTCAGCACTCTGACTCAGCACAATTAATCTCAAAGGATGTGATGCTGAATTGTTTTAAGTTTCAGGTGTAGAGGCAAACTTTATGAAGGGACAGATGGAGAAGCAGGTAGGCATAGAGAGAGCCAGCAACTGGAAAGAAAGAAAAAGAAACCCTCAAGTTGTGCACAACTAAAGGACTTATTCTGTAAGGGCCCTGTATTTCCCAAAACATGTCTCCTTTCCCTCAGTTCCTGAATGTGTGTGTAAGTAAAGGCTATTTATTATGCATACTAACTAGCAACCTCAACCTCAGATAGGTAAGCAGGATAGCTGTGTTGAATCTCAGAATGGCCTGTGAACATACATAACAAAGCCCTGGCCAAGTGCAAGGATGCCAAGAAACCCAGACCCTGAGGGGCCACCTGCGCCCACACCCAGGCAGCCAAGAATGCCATAAGTGTGCAATTTAGGACTAGCGGAGACCATCAAAAGTTTTGACAAAACATTAATAGGTGGCTGATCAGGTTGATTTTAGCTAGGGGTAACCTGAATTGTTCTATAAAAACATTCAAGTTTTGGCCCATACAGAACATAAAAGACAATTCTCCTCCTGCTGTTGTTCTGAACAGAAAGGACAGGCAGAGTTCCTTAGCCTACTGTTCTAGCATCTGCTAATGGGATGCTGAGAAGGGATGGGGCAGAAAGGGGCTGATCTAGATCAGAAGTCAATCTGCCAGGTGCGTTTTCACTGCATCACATGCGTATTGTCATGGGCATAAGTCACTAAATGTAAAATGCAGGAAATAAAGATAGCAAGGCCTGCACAAAGTGCCCTTGGGGGTCTCTGTGGGGAGCACCTGGTGGACACAGGCAATTATCTTCCATAGCAGCTGAAAGAGTGGCTCGACCCACATGCTTGAGGAAGTAGAGACATCAAGGTTTCCGGGCAGACACAGACCAAGTCAGAAGCTGATAAAGTAAATTAGGAGATGATGGCATCACAGCAAAGTAACTAGGCCAGCATGAAGCATACTGTAAAAGCCAAGTAAATTAAATAGGCCGGGATGAGTCAGATTATGAATGACAATGATAGCTACGGGAGGCAAATATCCCAATTTCCATTTGTTACAGTTGAAGAAATGAGGCTCAGAGAGGCTTAGCGATCTCCCAGGCATCAAAAAGCAGCTAGGATGTCAGTCCAAAGATTTCTGACCTCTAAGTCAATGTTCTTAATTCCCCAAATATCTTGAGGTGACCTGCTTCATTTTGAATTAGCAAAAGCTGTTTTTAGCCAGGTGCTGTCCCGTCGATTCCAACTCAGAGATCCCATGTGTATCAGAGTAGAACTGCTCCACAGGGTTTTCAATGGCAGATCTTTTGGAAATAGAAGCTTCAGGAGCACCTCTGGGTGGACTCGAACCTCCAGTCTCTAGCTAACAGCTGAGTGTGTTAACTGTTTGCACCACCCAAACCCAAAAAACCAAACTCACTGCTGTTGAGTTGATTCTGACTCATAGCGACCCTATAGCACAGAGTAGAACTGCACCATAGAGTTTGCAAGGAGTGCCTGGCGGATTCGAACTGCCAACCTCATGGCTAACAGCCGTAGCACTTAACCACTATGCCACCAGGGTTTCCTTGCACCACCCAGGGACTCCGAAATCTGTTTTAGGTTAGGGATAGTGAAAGAATAGGCAATACATCTGAAGGATCACCGACCATGCTGTAGACCAGTGGTTCTCAAATATTGTTGTTATATGATGTCGAGCCCATTCTGACTCACAGTAGCCCTATAGGACAGGAGAGAACTGCCCCATGGAGTATCCTAGGCTATAACCCTTACAGGAGCAGATCACCAGGTCTTTTCTCCTGGGGAGACACTGGTAGGTTAGAACTGCTGACCTTTTGGTTAGTAGCCAAACACTTAACCATTTCACTACCAGGGCTCATTCCTCTCAAACAGTGCAAGTCTCAAAATCACCTGGAGGGCTTGTTTAGACTGCTGGGAGCACATGAAGAGTTTCTTATTCAACAGATCCAGAATGGGGCTTGAAAAACCACATTTTTAACAAGCTTCAAGCTATCGTATTTTAATGCAAATAACACATGCCTTCTATGTTTGTTTGCCAGCCATGTCCTCCCCACCCCAGGTATTTTCATAAGTGTACTATGTTATTTTTTTTTTTTTACAGCAACATTTAAAAATAAAAGGCGTAGTAACGCTTATGAAAAATTGGCATAGCTTGCAGGAGGGCATGCTGGAAAACAAATGTAGAAGGCGCATATTATTTGCATAAAAGTATAGTATATTGGCACTGCTGGCTGGGGACAACACTTTAAGAACTACTACCATAGAATGATCAACTCTGACTTCAAATTTTGAAGACTCCCTTTCCCCTACTTCAATCTACCAGCCTACTGGAGTTTACAAGTTGTTCTTTTTTTCCATATTCTTATGTAAGTCAACTATTCTCTTAAGTATTTAAAAATACGGCGAAATTTTCTAAATTACTTTGATTTAGATATAATACCAGGTTGGGTCGCTATGAGTCAGAATCAACTCTCTGGCAGTGGGTTTGGTGTTTCTGGGTACCAGGTTGGGTAAGTCTGTGAAAAGCGGGAAATTCAATTATATATACACTGTTGTTAACACCAGTATAATTCCCTACTGGTTAATGGTCAGATTAAAAGTTTTAACCATTTACTTCAGCAAAGGTCAAACCCAACCAATGACTATTAGACTCATTGACTATATTTGACTCTTTGACTAAATTTGTCTTGTAATTTCTCCATTAACATTCACAGGCCCTGGTTGGATGAAGGACAGGAAAGAAGTATGAATCTTTAAACCTTATCTTCACACTTTTTAACTTACTTTTTTTTGCAAAAATAACACTGCTCAGCTGGGTAGATCGCTGGATAAAAGTCAGTCACAGCTGCTGGTTAAAAGATCCAAAGCAAAAGTACCAAATACTATATTACGCATGATAAAATGTTTGTTTTTTGGTGGTACATATAACAAGCAGCCCTGGTGGCACAGTGGTTAAGAGCTCAGCTGCCAAACAATAGGTCAGCAGTTCTAATCCACCAGCTGCTCCTTGGAAACCCTATGGGGAAGTTCTACTCTGTCCTTTAGGGTTGCTATGAGTCGGAAACGACTCAATGGCAACAGGTTTGGTTTTACATGTAACAAAACATTTGTCATTTCAACATTCTTAACATGCATAGTTCAGTAACATTAACTTAATGTTTATCATGTTACTCAACCATCACCCTCATCTATTCCCAAATTTTTCCATCACCCTTAACATGGTCAGTGTTCCCTCAGCATTTCAGTCTTCCATTCCCCCTCCCTCCTGGCTGCCCCTGATAACCACTAATAAACTTTGGTCTCTACACACTTAGAAGACTATTCTAGATATTTCACGTAAGTGGGATTATACAGTATTTGCCATTATTTTTCCTTAAATAAAATTTAGAAGAATTACACTTACAGATTTGCCAGACATTGGGAGTGCAGTGACCAAGAAATAGTGATACTTAATCATTAATAGAGCAAAGTTGAAGTCAGCTACTCTTTGGCTGATAAGTATCTAAACAGGAATCAATAACTTCAGGTTATCTGAATGTGATAACAGATTAAGTTTAATATACCTTTAGGACATTAAGACATATGAGCATGAGTGGTCATAGTTGAACTCACTACTATGTTGTTGCACTGTTTATGTAATCAACTAATTTTGCAAGAATCATTTTTAAATTGGTGAACAAAATAGGTTAATTAAAAATAGGTATTTCAAGTCACATTATGAATGTTAGGAACTAAAAAAATAATAACCTCATACATTCATTTAATGTAGTCATTTTCAAAATAATAAATACCATTTAATATTGTGATGGTTAAGGTTTGTGTCAATTTGGCTAGGCCATGATTTTCAGCGCTTTGGCAGTTATGAAGTAGTTTGGGAACTATGTAATGATGTAATCAACTCCATGATGAGACCTGATATAATGTAATCACCTCCATGATGAGATCTGTTATGAGCAGCCAATCAGTTGAAAGGGAGTTTCCTTGGGGGTGTGGCCTGCATCCTGTATAGATGGACTTTCTGGCAAAGCTCGTTGACTTTTACTTGCTCTGGATCCTGCATCTGGCTCCTGATCATCTGACCTCAGTTCTTGGAACTTGAGCTAGCAGCTTACCTGCCAAGCTTGGGATGCGTCAGCTTCTGCAGTCTGTGAGCCAGAGGCCTGTCATCTGACTTGCCAATCTTGGGTTCATCAGCCCTGCAGCTACTTGAGTTAAGAGAAGCATCCAGCCTGACTTGGGACTTTCCAGCCTCTACAACCCTGTGAGCCATTTCCTTGATATAACTCTCTCTCTCTCTGTATATATATGTATATGTGTATGTATAGGCACATACACACTTCACTGGTTTTGCTTCTCTAGAGAACGCAGCCTAAGACAATTACCTTATTTGATTTTCAAGAAAACTATGGAAGGTAAGCAGGGCAAGCATGTTAATTTTATTTTACAGATGAGAAAGATTCTGATGGATTAAAATGACTTTTCTACGGTCATGTGGCCCATAAACTTAAGAGTCAGCTCTCAAAGCCAAGTTTTCTGATACTAGGATTTTACCATTATAAAAGCGTTGCTTTTCTTTTTTCATTAAAATTTGCTGAATTTGTAAAAAGTTGCTTTGCAAAAAAATTAATGCCTCTAAAACAAAGAACAATAGTTATAATTATTTTCAATTGTATACTTGTCCAGGAAAGGTTTATCTTTAAGTACTTGAAATCCCTATTGAATGTAGCTCTTCAATGTATGCTTTTCAGGCTGCTCTTTTATATGCTGTAAATTATATTCACTTTTTACTTTTCTCTTACTCACATTTTCTATGCAATATGTCTGTCTTAAGGTGATTTTCCATAAGCATATCATAGGTACAATTCTATATGTAAAATTAGGGAAGAGAAAAAAGAAGAAAGTAAAAAAGGCCACTGTACCTAAAAGTGAAAAATTTGCAGTCAGCAGCACATGAGGTCTGGCTTATTTTTTCACAATTTCCACCAAAACTTCTCTCTCTCCTCAAAAGCAAGGCTTTGAACAAGTTCTTCCCAGTTCAGTCATGGTCGTGGAAGCAACACCAGAACAGATCCAAATGTTTAGAATTTGGGTGAACTAGGACAAGAACCAGAATGGGAAAAATTATGGGTCAAAGCCCTGCAAAAACTTAAGCTCCCTGTTGCATAGCAATCGAATCTTCTGCCTGTTGGATTTTGAGCAGAGTGGAAAACCTCAGTGTCCCACTCAAAGATTGCAGGCGACCTTGTCGTTTTGAATATGAGTTGCTCTCCACAGTCCTGGCAATAATCCAGTCTTACACATTAAGCTCCCGAAAGGGCTCACTACACCTCTTTCGAGTCTTCCATTCAAGTGCTTCAACCTGTAATTTTTCCCACCCCAGTTACTGTTCCAGACCCCAATTTTCAACAAAATTCTAGCTAACAGACATAAGCAATATTAAAAAAAAAAAAAAGTGTACACCATAATCAAGTGGGATTCATACCAGTATTACAACGGTGGCTCAACATTAGAAAATCAATCAATGTAATCCACCACATAAAGAAAACAAATGAAAAGAACCATATGATCGTATCAATTGATACAGAAAAGGCATTTGATAAAATTCGACACCCTTTCCTGAAAAAAATTCTTAGCAAAATACGGATAGAAGGGAAATTCCTCAACATAACTAAGGGCATATATGCAGAACAAACAACCAACATTATACTCAACAGAGAAAGGCTGAGAGTCTTCCCCTTGAGAATGGGAATGAGACAAGGATGCCCGTTATCATCACTCTTATTCAACATTGTATTGGAAGTCCGAGCCAGACTAATAAGACAAGAAAGAGAAATAAAAGGTATCCAAATCAGAAAGGAAGAAGTAAACTATATCTATAAGATGACATGATCCCATGCATAGAAGACCCTAAAGATTCCACAAGAAAACTGCTGGAACTAATAGAACTTAGCAATGTTGCAGGGTACAAGATCAACACACAAAAATCAGTGGGGTTCATTTACATTCACAAAGGCTACTCTGAAAAAGAAATCAAGAAAACAATACCATTTATGATAGCCCCAAATCGATGAAATATCTAGAAATAAACCTAACCAAGGACATAAAAGACTTATACAACAAAAATTATAAAATACAAAATTGGAAAGACATCAAGTGCTCATGGATTGGAAGACTTGATAAAGTGAAAATGTCAATTCTACAAGCAACCTACACATATAATGCAATCCAGATGAAAATCCCGGCAACATTCTTTACTGAAATGGAAAAGCTAATGACCAACTTCATATGGAAAGGAAAGAAACCTCGAATAGCCAAAGCAATATCAAAGAAAAAGAACAGGGCAGGAGGCTTCACACTGCCTGATATAAAAACATAGTATACAGCCACTGTAAATCAAAACCACCTGGTATTTGTTCAACGACAGACACATGGACATGTAGAATAGAATTGAGGACTCAGAATTAAACCCAGCCATCACTGGACAAATGATTTTCGACAAGGAGTCAAAGTCCATTGAGTGGAGCATAAACAGCATCTTTATTAAACGGTGCTGGCAAAACTGAATATTCACCTGTAGAAAAATGAACCAGGACCCAGACCTCACACCATACACAAAAACTAACTCAAAATGGATCAAAGACCAAAATGTAAAACCTAAAACCATAAAAATCCTAGAAGACAACAGAGGCAAAAAACTATAGACCTCATCTTTTTTAAAAATAGGATAACAAAAATTGCAACAAATGTACCAATAGAAGAAGACAAAATAGATAAATAGGACCTCATAAAAAATAAAAACACATGTTCATCAAAAGACTTTATTAAAAGAATAAATGTACAACCTACAAACTGTGGGGGGAAAAAAAGTCCTCAGAAATGACTCATCCAATAAGGGTCTAATCTCTAAAATATATAGAAAACCACAACAACTCAACAACAAAAAGACAAACAACCCAATCACAAAATAGGCAAAGGATATGAACAGAACCTTCACCAAAGAGTACATCCAAGTAGCCAACAGACATTGCCATCGAGTGGATTCTAACTCATCGCAACTCTGTAGGATAGAGTAGAACTGCCCCATATGGTTTCCAAGCAGCAGCTGGAGGATTCGAACTGCCGACCTTTTGGCACCATCAGGGTTCCTCAATTAGCCACTAGAGAGATGCAAATCAAAACTACAATGAGATATCATCTTACCCTAGCTAAAAAGGCACTGATTAAAAAAAAAAAAAAGATAACAACAAATGTTGGCAAAGATGTAGGAAGACTGGAACTTATCCATTTCTGGTGGGACTGCAAAACAGTACAACCACAATGGAAAATGGTATGGTTCTTTCTCAAGAAAAAAAAAAAAAAAACTAGAAATAGAACTACCCCATGATTCAGGAATACCACCCCTTGTTGTTGTCAGGTAGTGTTGAGTCAGTTCCTACTCATCTCGAGCCTATGTACAACAGAACAAAATGCTGCCCGGTCCTGTGCTGCTTTATTCACAATAGCAAATTTAATAGAAATGATCGAAGTGCCCATCAACGGATGAATGGATAAGCAAATTGTGGTACATACACAAATGGAGTACTACATAATCAAAAAGAAGAATGATGAGCCCACACAACATATTATAACACAGACGGACCTGGGCGGCATAATGCTAAGTGAAATAAGTCAAGCATAAAGGACAAATGTTGTGTGATGCCTCTTTTGTAAGACAAGAATAGATAAATATAAAGAAACCAATGTTCATTGGTGGTTACCAGGGAGAGGAGGGCAGTGCGGAAAGAATGTATTATACTGTAGAGTCCAGTTATTTTAGGCAATGGGAAAAGCAGCACCAAATGTGGACATAGCGAGCACAGCACAACCGAAGTAAAAATGAGTGCTTGAGCACATATGGATGGGTATAGGCAAACTGGTGTATGTGTACCTCGGTGAGAACACACAGAAGTATCTATAAAATTACACACATGTAAGTACAAATATGTGGGTGCAGACACATGTATTCATTGAAGGCAAAATACCTACACTCTTTAGGTATAAGTAAATACCTTCTGGAAATGCTGGTGGCGTAGTGGTTAAGAGCTATGAATGCTAACCAAAAGGAAGGCAGTTCGGATCCCCCACAAGCTCCATGGAAACCCTGTGGGGCAGTTCCACTCTGTCCTATATGGTCACTGTGAGTCGGGATCAATTCAACGGCAACAGGTACAGTATGGGCAAACACCTTCCAACATTGGTTTTCTGGGTGTGAAGGTTTAAGACCATAGTCTCATGGGACAACTCAGTCAATTCGCATGACATAGTTCACAAAAATCATGATGTGCCTCCTAGAGAAGTGAGTAGTGTCCGGGGTCTTAAAAGCTTGAGAGCAGTGATGTAAGGCACAACTAACTATTGGTCTCTACTGGCCAGGAGCAGACCAGTAACCAAAAGTGCAGAGAAGAAACAAGTCTACCCAAGCCACAACCCCTGAGACCATCTACCATGGTGCCCAGGTACCACCAAGGCCATTCTGACTGGGGTCACAATAGTCGGTCCCAGATAGAATGGAAGAAAAATATGGAGCAAAATTGAAATTCTTATAAAAACAAAACAAAAAACAGACAAACTGGAACAGTAGTGAACAGAGGGCTCCCTGAGACTAACACCATGAGACACCTTTTAAACCTAGAACTGACCCTATACCCCGAGATCACCATTTAGTGAAATAACAGAGTGGCGCACAAATAAAGGATATTATCCATAAAACCAGTGCCCTACTTAAAAACCAGTATGAAACCAAAAGGTCAACAATTACTCAAAAGCAAAGATAAGGGGCAGGGAAACTAGAGTACTGGAAGGGGAACAAACTGAACACAATTACAGAGATTGTAGACACATTGTGATAAATATAACTAACATCACTGAACAATTTTTACGGAAAATTTCAAATGTGAAACCAACTTGATGTGTAAGCTTTCACCAAAAACTCAGTAAAATATTAGAAAAAGAAAACATGAGATGTCTTTAGCTCAAAGTTTTTTCTTAAGAAAACCACCTTTTAAATTGCAGTCAATAGTTCATCAGGCACGTTTTAAAACATAAAAGTTTGATATTAACATTTCCCTTTCTTATTAAGATTATGTTCCTCCAAATTCCAAATTACGCTTTAAGAAATGTTTCAATTATGCAAATCAATGTTGTGTTACATTTTAAAATGAGAAACTTTGTTCTCATGATCACGCAAATTAAAAAAAAAAAATACTTAGGAAGGTTGAGATTGTCCCTTAGAATAAAAATTGCCTTTCCTGTTTCCCTCCCTTCCTCCCTCCCTTCCTGCCTTCCTTCCCCCTCCCCTACCTCCTTCCCTCCCTCCGTTTCTTGCCTCCCTCTTTCTTTTCATGCCAAACTCTAATTGACAGTCTGCGGATTATTTGAAAGATCAACTTGATATTTGGGGGAAATTTTTTGTATGTATTTTTTGTTGTTGTGTGCCATGAAGTCAATTCTGACTCACAGCAACCCTACAGGACAGAGTATAACTGCCCCATAGAGTTTCTAAGCTGTAATCTTTACGGGAGCAGATCACCAGATCTCTTCTCCTGTAGGACCGCTGAGTGGATTCAAACATCCAAGCTTTCAGTTAGCAGCCGAATTCACTCAACGTGCTTAATGGCTGCATCCCCAGGGTTCCTTGTATGCATATTAGGCTCTTCAGTATTAAAGAGAACTGAGTTTCACTTTTATTTCTCCTCCCTGGCTCACCACTACAGCCTATTTTTCTTACATGCTCGAAGCCGACTGCTCCATTGCACATTCTCCAGGCGTCACCTTTTAAGCTTCATAATTCCACTTAAAACTTTTCCTCTGCTATGCTGTTCTAAAGATCAGAGCCTGTAGAGAGACCACAGCTGGATGACTTTGGATGAGGGTGGCTTTATGCCAGACATCAAAGTCATGTAACCATAGAGGGAGGGAAGTAGAAACGTTTGGTGGAAGGGAAGATGGCAGTGAACATGTTCTTTGTCCAACAGTTCCTTGTTTCTATAAGCATTTGGATATTTCACCACATTTGACTTGGAAAGAACAGACAACTCTTAATTATGTATATTATATATCATGTAATAGCATTAAAAAAATCAAAATTTCAGTTTTAGTTGAATTTGAAATACATTCTGATTTTTTCCCTTTGAAGCCAGTTTCCTTGCATAACAATTATTTATATGAGCTTTCAGATACTGAGCACACATCACCTGCTCCCTGAGAAAGGAAACGTGGCAAGTAGGAGAAAGATATTAGGATAAAGCTTACATTAAAAAAATCAGATGAAGGGAGGAAGGAAAGACGTAAGGAGGGAGGGAGAGAGGGAGGGAGAGAGGAAGGGAGCGGAGGAACAGGAAGGAGGGAGGGAGGGAGGAAAGGAAAGGAGGGAGGGAAGAAGGGAAGGAAGGAGAAAGGAAGGGACAGAGGGAGGAAGGGGAGGGGAGGGGAGGGGGGGGAGGGAGGGAGGGAGGGAGGGAGGAAGGAAGGAAGGAAGGAAGGAAGGAAGGAAGGAAGGAAGGAAGGAAGGAAGGAAGGAAGGAAGGAAGGAAGGAAAGAAGGAAGGAAGGAAGGAAGGAAGGAAGGAAGGAAGGACTGTCACTGGTTATACACAAGATGGGTATTCTTAGTTATCCTGAGTTGGCTTTACCACATATTTCACTACACATAGAGAAATACCAAGTAACTTCTACATACCCTGTTGGCAACTACCACCACTCAACTGTGGTGGCTTGAAGGAAACTATGCTACAAGTATTTCAAATACCAGTAGTGTCATCCATGGTAAACAGGTTTCAGCAGAGCTTCCAGACTAAGACAGACTAGGAAGAAAGGCTGGGTGATCTACTTTCAAAATTTAGCCAGTGAAAACCCTATGGATCACAGAATATTTTCTGAGACTTTGATTTGCTTACTTTGGACATGTCATCAGGATGGACTGATCACTGGAAAAGGACATCATGTTTGTAAAATGGACAGTCAGTCAAGGTGAGAGAAAATCTCAATGAGATAGATTGACACAATGGCCACAACAATGAGCTCAAACATACCAACAATCATAAAGATAGTGCAGGACCAGGCAACATTTCATTCTGTTATACATAAGGTCACCTTGAGTCACAGTCAACTCGACTGCAACTAACAACATTGGGAAATAGCTTCTAGGGTTAAAATAAGTCAAATGAGTTGGCATGAGTTAGCACTCTATATTTTTATTCCACAAAATTTTGTCATGTATCTCTTTTCAAACAGTTTGAGGAAAAAAATATCAATACAAAAACCAAATCATATGAAATAAGAGAATGCAGTAATATATGGATAATGCAGAAGGCACTGACCAGCATAGCAAAGTCACAGACAACTCAGTAGAAGAGTGGTTTACACGATTTACAGGTGCCAATTACGTAGGGTATTTATAACTCTGACTAAATAAAAAGACCTCTCCCCATGCCTTTCTACAACATTGCAATAAAAGCTAACAACAGAAGCAACTATATCCTACCAGTTCTCTGAGCAAATAGAGATAGTGAATACCTAACCATGGTAGTGAATGGTACTTTCATTGCATAGAAAAAGAACAAGAATATTGGAGGTTTACTTAAGATTACAAACCAAAAAAAAAAAAAAAAAAAAACCACTGCCATCGAAGCACATTCAATTACACACAGTTGGAAAAATGTTCACATTCATAAGTGAGTCTTCAATACTTGGCTCAGTGAGTGGCTGAGAAAGAAGAGGGAGTTCCCATGGGATTATAAACTACAACTCAAAACTGAATTTACATTGACAGCTAGAACAGTGCTGTGCCAAAGCAAGAGCGTTAATACAGCAGCTATTCCTTGATCCAAAAGCAGAATGCAACGTCCTAGTCTATTTCTCACTAGTGGAAAAACACATATCAGGAGGACAATCTATATGAAAGATCTAGAAACACCTTAGATCACTGTCTCTGGATAGTTTCTGTAATCTGAACATCACATAGAAGCACTCAGAATTAGTTATGAAAGGCGGTGAGACAGAAAAATTCATATTGCACTAAGTCTAGCACTGTGTCATTCCCTATTCAAAAAACAACGGAATATATATTTTCCAAAGTGCTGATCTCTCTTTCCTTCTTTGTCAGAAAATCTGCTTCTTCTGAGAATTAAAACACATGAGGACAAAAATGGGTGGGGCGGGGGGTATAAAAGCTTCCTATTGTGCTCACATTTGTCCTTTTCCACTCTCACACCCAATACAAAGTGGCTTTCACTGTTTCTCACCTAATTGGTTTATCTCATACTTTCAGGAAGCTTTTTTTCAGGTCAGAGGCTAGATTCCATGGATTCACTCACAGCACCAGAATCAATGGCATCATCAGAAGACAAGTAAACCTTATTTTAAAGAATCAATGAATTACAAAGGAAGAGAGCCAGAGTGGTCAGAAAATGAGACTATCTGTATCCTGAGGTTCCCCACTCAAGAAGTGCACTGTCCTGAGGGCTGTAAAGAATGAACAAGTGAACAAGAGTGTGCCTGCTCTCAAGGAGCATGGAGCCAGGCATAAATTAGAACAAATACAGCTTCGACAATTAACACATTAAAAGAGGCAGGTGAGCAGATTCATTTAGCTTAAAGAGAGAGAGTTCATGAGGGAGAGAACTTAGAGACACAAGCAGGGCTTTAAGCAGAAGGCTACCTCGAGGTAGTTGGCTTAGACATTCTCTGTGATACCTCCACAGAAGTGACTTAGAACTAGTGGAGCATCATGCCATTTAACAAAGTCTATTTTTTTTTTTATGTAGCTGAGAGTGCCATTGTGCACATGGTGTCATCTGTGAGCAAGGACAGGTATTATCATCCCTTTCTAAATGAGAACACAGAAGTTGTTAGATGCCGTCGAGTTGATTCCGATATACAGTGAACCCACGTGACAGAATAGAACTGCCCCATAGGGTTTTCACAGCTGTAATCTTTACAGAAGCAGACTGCCAGGTCTTTCTTTCTCTCCTGAAGCCGTTTCTTGGGTTTGAACTGCCAACATTCGATTAGCAGCCAAATGCTTAACTTTTGTGCCACCAACACAGTAGTTGTTCTTAGGTGGTGTCAAGTCGGTTTCGACTCATAGTGACTGTTATGGGTTGAACTGTATCCCCCCAAACATGTGTTGTAAATCCTAACCTCAATACTTGTGGTTATAGTTCCATTTGGGAATGGGCTGTCTTTGTTATGTTAATGAGACAGGATTAGTGTAGGGTATGAATTGAGTCAATCTCCTACAAAATGTAAAAAGAACAGATTAGGAAAAGCAAGCAAGAAGAGATAGGGTAAGACTGATGCCAAGCCACATGGAGATAGCCAAAGAAGCAGGGAACTGAAGCTGAAGAGACAAGGACCTCCTCCAAGAGCTAAGAGAGAGAGAAAGCTTTGCTTAGACGCTATGCCCTGAATTCGAACTTCTAACCTCCTAAACCATCAGAAAATAAATTTCCGTTTGTTAAAGCTATCCACTTGTGGTATTTCTGTTATAGTGGCCCTACACAACTAAGACAGTGATCACATGTACAACAGAACAAAACACTGCCCTGTCTTGAGCCATCCACACAACCCTCGTTTGCCATGTTTGAACCCATTGCTGCAACCACTGTGTCAATCCATTTTCTTGAGGGTCTTCCTCTTTTTTGCTGACCCTCTACTTTACCAGGCATGATGTCTTTCTCCAGGAAATGGTCCCTCTTGATAATATGCCCAACGTACATGAGACGAATTCTCCTTCTAAGGACTATTCTGGCTGCACTTCTTCCAAGGCAGATGTGAGATGTGTTCACTCTAGCAATTCACGATATATTCGATATTCTTCACTAACACCATAATTCAAAGTCATCAATTCTTCTTAGGTCTTCCTTATTCATTGTCCAGCTTTCACATGCATATGAGGCAACTGAAAATCCATGGCTTGGGTCAGGGCACCTTAGTCACCAAAGTGACATTTTTGCTTTTCAACACTTGAAAGATGTCTTTTGCAGCAGGTTTTCCCAATGTAATATGTCTTTTGATTTCTTGACTGCTGCATTCACGGGTGTTGATAGCAGATCCAAGTAAAATAAAATCCTTGACTACTTCAGCCTTTTCTCTATTTTTATCATGATGTTGCTTCTTGGTCCAGTTGTGAGGACTTTTGTCTTCCTTACGTTGAGGTATAATCTATCCCGAAGGCTGTGATCTTTGATCTTCGTCCGTAAGTGCTTCAAGTTCTCCGCACTTTCAGCAAGCAAGGTTGTGTCACCTGCATATTGCAAGTTGTTAATAAGTCTTCCTCTAATTCCAATGCCCTGTTCTTCTTCATATAGTCCAGTTTCTCAGATTATTTGCTCAGCATATAGACTGAATAAGTATGGTGAAAGGACACAACCATGACACACAACTTTCCTGATTTTAAACCACGAAGTATCCCCTTGTTCTGTTCGAATAACTGCCTCTTGGTCTATGTACAGGTTCTGCATGAGCACAATTAGGTATTCTGGAATTCCCATTTTTCCCAAAGTTATCCATAATTTGTTATAATCCACATGGTCAAATGCCTTTGCACAGTCAATAAAACACCAGTAAACTTCTTTCTGGTATTCTCTGCTGCCAGGCAAGATCCATCTGACATCAGCAATGATATCCCCCATTCCACATCCTCTTCTGATTCCAGCTTGAATTTCTGGCAGTCCCCTGCCAATGTACTGCTGCAGTCATTTCTGAATGATCTTCAGAACAATTTCACTTGCGCGTGACATTAATGATATTGTAGGATGATCTGCACATTCTGTTGGATCACCTTTCTTTGAAATGGGCACAAATATGGATCTTTTCCAGGCTGTTGGCCAGGGAGCTGTCTTCCAAATTTCTTGGCATAAATGAGTGAGCACTTCCAGCATTGCATCCACTTATTGAAACATCTCAATTGGTATTTTGTCAATTCCTGGAGCCTTGTTTTTCGTCAATGTCTTCACTGCAGCTTGGACTTCTTCCTTCAATACATCGGTTCTTGATCATTTGCTACCTCCTGTAATAGTTGAATGTCAACCAATTCTTTTTGTTATAATGACTCTGTATTCCTGCCATCTTCTTTTGATGCTTCCTGTGTTGTTCAGCATTTTGGCCATAGAATCCTTCAATATTGCAACTAGAGGCTTCAATTTCTTCTTCATTTCTTTCAGCTTGAGAAATGCCAAGTGTGTTCTTCCATTTTGATTTTCCAATTCCAGATCTTTGCACATTTCATTATAATACTTCATCTTCTCTAGCCACCCTTTGACATCTTCCATTCAGCTCTCTTAATTCATCATTTCTTCCATTTACTTTATACATTCAGGAAACCCTGGGGGCGTAGTGGGGGAGTAGTGGTTAAGTGCTACAGCTGCTAACCAAGAGCTCAGCAGTTCAAATCCTCCAGGCACTCCTTGGAAACTCTATGGGGCAGAGTTCTACTCTGTTCTATAGGGTCGCTATGAGTCAGAATTGACACAACGGCAGTGAGTTTTTTAGTCTACATTCAAGAGCAAGTTTCAGAGTCTCTTCTGACATCCATTTTGGTCTTTTCTTTCTTTACTATCTTTTTAATGACCTTTTTCTTTCTTCATGTATGATGTCCTTGATGTCATCCCATGACTCATCTGGTCTTCAGTCATTAGTGTTCAATACGTCAAACCAATTCTTGAGAGGGTCTCTAAATTCAGATGGCATATACTCAAAGTCATACTTTGGTTCTCGTTGATTTGTTTTAATTTTCTTCAGCTTCAACTTGAACTCGCATATGAGCAATTGATGGTCTGTTCCGCATTAGGCCTTGGCCTTGTTCTGACTAATCATATTGAGAGTCTCCATAGTCTCTTTCCACAGATGTAGTCAATTTGATTCCTGTGTATTCCATCTGGCAAGGTTTATGTGTATTGTCGCAGTTTGTATTGATGAAAGAAGGTATTTGAAATGAATAATAGGTCATTGGTCTTGCAAAATTCTATCATTCAATCTTCAGTGTCGTTTCTATCACCAAGGGTATATTTTCTAACTTTTGCATTCCAATTAGCAGTAATTAATTATCAATGCATCTTGATTGCTTGTTTGATCAATTTCAGACGGCAGAAGTTGGTAAAAATCTTCAGTTTCTTCAACTTTTGCATTAGTGATTGGTGTATAAATTTGAATAATAGTCATATTAACTGCTCCTTCTTGTAGGGATGTGGGTATTATCCTATCACTGACAATGTTGTATTTCAGGATAGATCTTGCAACATTCTTTTTGACAATGAATGTGGCATCATTCCTATTCAATTTGTCATTCTTGGCATAGCAGGCACTGAGGTTAAAAGGTTAGCAGGGATTAAACGAATATCCAAGGTCATGCTGCTAGGAATCAGCTGAAATCTTTTCACCAGGTGGAAAGAGAACAGTAGGTAAGCAGACACCCTTTTGCAGCCCCATGCACAGTAGAATTTGTGTAGAATATGGATTAGAAGTGGGATTGAGGTGAATTAGATGGGAGCAAGTAGCCAGTTAGAAAAGTACTGCTATAGGGCAGGTAAGCGATGGTGTTAATAGATGCCTAACAAATGGGCATTAAATGAAGAGATAAGGGGGCCAATTAGGTTCACAGTAGGGAAAAACTTTACAATAATTAGAACTATATAAACTACTAAACTAGTGGCCCTATGAGGAAATGCAAACTGTGACAAACTTGTCAAAAGGTAAATAAACATATTTTTATGATGTTAATTTTGGCTGGTGATTTGAATGAAGACCAATTTCTGTGGTCTCTCCCAACTCAAAAAAAAAATTTTTTTTTTATTTTACGATCATCTAGATCTTTATTTAATTTTGTGGTAGCTGCTGAACCATGAAATTTATTTACTTTATGTAAGAAGATGGCTGCTTTCCATGCAATTCTAGTCACAAAACAATAACTGTTAAGTTTAATCTCTTTGACAGTACCAATTTTACCAACCAGAAAAGAAAAAGGACAAAAACAATTTAGTTAAAAGGGAAAAAACCAAAAGTAACATTTCCAGCAAGAAAACTGGGGGAAGGAAGACTTCTACCTCTAAGTAAAGTGGATAATTCCTCCATAAAATCACCCATAAGTCCCATTTGGCTGCCCAAGTTTCTCCCTTAAAGAACAAAGAGACATTATCTTTATACGAGCAGTTAAATACGTTCTAACTGGGTGAAAACTAAATTTAAAAAAGGAGGGTCTTTGGATTTGAACTTTCTAGACTGAGTATCTGCACAAATATATCATTACTGGTCTTTGTTATCTCATAAGTACAACAGTGGCAGCATGGTGCAATCAAAAGAACAAAAAGCCAGAGAAGGTAGAAGGGAGGGAGGGAAGGAATGAAGGAAGGAAGAACACAGCATTAGGATTAGGTTGCTTCTTATCAGCTCTCCGAGCTGGAAACATCCCTTCACATCTTTGTTTATATAGAAGTACCCAACAGGTACCAGAAGCATACATCTGGTGTGCTGGTACCCTAAAGCAGGTGGCATAATAAACGTTGGGGGTATGGTAATAAATATAATTTTTTCCTAAGAATTTACAGCTCCGTAAGATCATACAAACCTGAAATCAAGTTAGGGACATAAAGTGTTGGAGGTATTATAGAAGATACTTCCGGGTGCTAGAAGAAAAAGAGATGAGCAAAAGAACAATTTTACAGAGGGAGGAAGAGAGGGTTCAGGAAAGGCTCCAAAGAAGAGGTTATCCTTGATCTAAATCTTATCAAAAGTGTATTGTACTTGTAAGGTGTATATTTAGGGTAGTGGTTATGGGAATGTGTTTTACTGCATGTGTGGGTGTGCATGTGTAATGGGGAGAGGGCTATGTCAGGTATGAAAAATCACAGAGCTAAAACAGTAAATAGTCCAGTATGGCTGATACGTCTAATTTAAGATTTAAATCAAGGGGAAAAACCAGGGACGACATAACAGAGGGCCTTCCTTATTGGTCATGCTAAGGAATGTGCACTCTATTAAAATAAATGCGAAGGCAGCTGAAGGGTTTTATGTACGTAAGTGATGTATTTGCATTCTGGGCGAAAAAATATCATTTAAGGGACTGAAACTAGAAAGGGGGTGGACTAGATGAGAGCATGTGAGCCAGTTAGAAGGTAACTACAGCAGTCCAGGCAAGGGCTGATTAGGACCAAACCAAAATCCATGCCAAGGGAGAAAAGACAGACTCATATGATAGATACGAAGAAGGAAGAATAGAGTGGATTCCATCATCTATTGACACATCAAGAAGGAACTCTACATCACTCCCAGGTTTGTGATTTGGTTGACCTGGTGGAAAATGATGCTATTTACCAAGACTAAGAATACAAAATAAGGAGACAGACAATGGGTTCACTTTTGTATAGCATTATTCTTAAGAATAACTTTGGGATTCCAGAGGATATGTTTAATAAGGAGTTGCCAGTATAGAACTAAAGGCCAGGAAGTCTGGACAAGACCTTTAGAGTTGCAAATAATTACAATAAAAGTTAATCTCATTGACAAAATATAATTTAGAAAGTACATGGTGAATGAGAAGAAAAATGGAACTCCCCTTTCTGTAAAAGGGTTACACTAGGTGACTAATATTTCATATTTTATGACTTCTCATTTTTCTATTTCACTTGCTTGGATGGAGATATACTGCAATTGAGCAGAGGTAGCCAGGACCATTTTTAATACAAAGGATAAAGTTGATACAATACCAAAATATAAAATTAAATTATAATTAAAACAAAAATATGGTATAGTAGTCCCTCATCTGTGGGAGATACGTACCAAGACCCCATGGATGCGTGAAACTGCAGATAGTACAGAACCCTATATACACTATGTTGTTCTAGACAAACATACCTATGATAAAATTTAATTTATAAATTTTGCACAGTAAGAGATTAAAAACAATAACTAATAATAAAATAGAACAATTGTAACAATATACTGCTGTGAATGTGGTCCCTGAGCTGGACAGAGCAGGATGGTGTGAGATTTCATCATACTACTCATTTAACATTTTTGGACCTTGGTTCACCACGGGTAGCTGAAACAGTGGAAAGCAAAGCACGGATAGGGGTGGGGGTGGGGGGGCCTCTGGCCAGTACAAGAATAGATAAGCAGTTCAATGGCACAAAAGAGAAAGTTCAAAAAATGTCCAAGTGTATCTAATAACTTAAATAATGTGGAGACGAAGCTCTATATCATCCTACCTATAATCTAGGCAAGCAGAGGTTCTAGTTGGTGTGGAAATCTAGAATTGTTAGTAGAGAAGGGAGATGATGAGTATCAGCTGTGGCCCAGAGACCAGCTACTGCTGCAGGGGCTTTATTTCGCTCCAGTAGCCCTTCTCTGCAGCCCTGGTGGTATAGCGGTTAAGAGCTTGGCGGCTAACCAAAAGGTCAGCAATTCAAATCTACCGGTCAATCCCTGGAAACCCTCCAGGGCAGTTCTACTCCATCCTATAGGGTCACTATGAGTTGGAACCAACTCGACTGCCTTAACGACAGCCCTTCTCTTGCAAGTTTCCCAGGAAGAGACCAACCAAAATTTTGGGGAAACTTTTCCCAGCTGAGATTAAACGAAGCAAGTGGATGCCAGAGGCCAATAGAAAGACTATAGTAGATGCTAGGTGTACCTCCCAGGCGCCCTCTTCAAGGTCAGGACATTCGTTTCACACCTGCTGGGAGTGCTGCATGTTGACAGCTTACATTTGACTCTTCACAGCAACTAATCTTAGTCAAAATAAGACTACCTTGCCCAAGGTCGTGCCCTGCCCCACAGCTGCCTACAACCAATGAATGATCAAGGCAGGGAGACAAAACCTAGTCCCTTTCCCATTTGGGTCTCGCCAGCTCCAGCGTTCTGGGTAGGGTGGCTCAGACCTTTGGTACACTGCATCTCATCTCAATTTCTCCCTCTGCCTAAATCTCCTTCCCTCACTACCTCACAGGGGATATTGCCAAAGGGCTCCCCAGTAAACTTCCTGCATGCCAACCTCCAGCTCAGAGTCTCTTTCCAGGTGACCTAACCTACTTTGGAAGCCAAACACAAAAGAACACATGCAGTATAACTATATTTATATAAAGCTCAAAACCAGGCAGAAATAAAGCAGCGTTTGAAATCAGGATAGTGGTTTCCTTGTGGGAGGTGATGGCCTAAAGAGGGCATAATGTTCTGTTCCTTATCTGGGGACTACTGACATCAATGTGTTCACTTCGAAAATCCATCAGGTTGCGCAATTATGATTGCTGCATTTTATTTATACATCCTACACTTCAATAAAATTCTTTTTAACCCACATTCCAAAATTCTTCCTGGCAATTAAGAAATTATGACTCTTGGGGTGCCCACATCATCAGTACAAATATGAATCATCAGCCTTCATCCTTGGTCTCTGAGTCTGACACTCTGTTCAATGTCAGACTCAGATTCTCACTAACCATGTGAAGCAGGTCAGATTTTCAACTCTGTTAGCCTAGGTTGTTTGTCCATAATACGAATAAAAACAGTGCCACATGGAATTGTGATTGCAAAATAATCCATCTAAAAAGAACATAAAACAATACTAAGTTAGAATATATAAAACATTAAGTAACACGTTATCTATTATTCATTTTTACAAAAATATGACAGAGTAAAGTAAATTTAAAATATTTCTAGGATATGTCCTGGAAATTGCCTTCCAAAACAAAGATGAGATTGTTTGTTTTGTTTTGCTCATAAAAATAAATAAAACTTACCACCTTGTTTAGATTTGGAGTAAACAGAAGAGTCATATTTAAAAAAAAAAAAACACATGATGCTTATTATATAAAAGGTCACTTATTACGACATATATTTAGTCTTATAAGAACAGTCACGAGTAATGATGTTCATGCTACAGGATTTTTAAAAACAACATCATGCTTAGTACACTGGCTCTGAAGTATATATGTTCCATTCCTTCTCCTGCTTACGGCCAAGAACAATTATTTATTTATAAGGTAGCTGCTGATAGTAAAGAAAAAAATCTATAATCGATTAATAATTTTCTGATTTTAAATCAAGTACTATGTCTCATATTGTTAACCTTGGCTCTCAGTACAGAGACTTGTATAATATATTATCAATTAATGTTTTTGATGGATAAGATAAAATTGTATGGAAATGAAATCCATAACTTAGAATACACTACCATTTTCTAGACAATGTTTGGAATTAGATTTTCACAATTTGAGACACAGAAATGACCTTCCAAATGTAATGATATGACAGTGCTCTATAAAATATAAACTGCAAAAGTTATTTCAGTGTTTGTAATATTGAATTTAACGAGCCCTGGCAGCTCAATGGTTAGGTACTTCACTGCTAACTGAAAGGCTGGTGGTTTGAACCCACCTAGTAGAAACCCTGGTGGCATAGTGGTTAAGAGCTATGTTTGCTGACCCAAATATCAGCAGTTCAAATCCGCCAGGCGCTCCTTGGAAGCTCTATGGGGCAGCTCTACTCTGTCCTATAGGGTCACTATGAGTCGGAATCGACTCAATGGCAACAGGTTTTTGGTTTTTTAGTGGCTCAGCAGGAGAAAAACCTGGTGATCTGCTCCCATAAAGATTACAGCTTTGGGAATCCTATGGGGCAGTTCTACTCTGTCCTGTAGGGTCCCTATGAGTCAGAATTGACTTGACCGCACACAACAACAACAACAATATTGAAATTAACTTTCTTACTTGCCTTAGAAACTAAGCATTCAAAAATAAAAATTTAAAAAAACAGAAAATTTACACGCAATGAATCAGGTTGCAGATTTGTAAATTCATTAGAACATAATTCTCCATTCTGAATTGCCTAATAGCAAAGAATTGATAACTCAAGCTTCTAAGAGTAAATATTAGTTTTCTTACTATTAATTTGGTTTACCTGTTTTCTACTATTGCAAAAATCAGCTTGGTGGAATGCAAATGTACAGCTTTTGAAATTTAGCTGATAAGAGCTCAAATACCAACTCTGTCACTTACTAACTTTGTGATTTAGATTAAGTTTCTTAACTGCTCTGATTCTCAGATTTTTCATGTATAAACAAGATTATCACCTGCCTCAAAGGGTACTTGTGAGGACAGAAACAACGTCAGGAAAGACGCTATTGTACTCAACCACAGTAGGAGCTCAGTAAAGGGGGTTTTTATATCATGACCATCTGTGTTAGAAATTATATTGGTAAGTGCCTGAGGATTGATTTAGTTTTAATTTTTACAGAACTTGTCAGTTCTCTTTCTCTCTTTCCTTCTCTAAAATACAAACCCACAGTCCTATCATTATGCTTACAATGTTCAATAAACTGATCACAGTATTTCAATTCTGGCACTAGCATCTTGGCAAACATTCTCACTAGGTTATATTTTATGCTCCAGGACTTAAATGTGTAGTGACATATTAATACCTTGTGAAATTCTATAACGACGTAGTGGCCTTTAGAAAGAACAAGGCATATGTTCACACTTCATCATAAACAATATTGTCTATCTTGTCATTATTTAATGTCAGGTGTGTTGGCAATTGTGTTTATCGTGGATATGTATAATAATTGTAAATCCTACAGATAAGCTCATACCAAGGTCAGGCTGCTAATAAACTGCTAATCTGAGTTAGCTACAATAGAAGATAATATCAAAAGTAGCACACTCGAGTGAGAATTAATTCTACACTTTTAAAGTCTTTCCATTCATGGAAAATATAATTTCATATAATATCAACCAGTTTATAATTTAAGTAAGAATTACACCATATGTGCAGGACAGAACAGGAATTGGTTAATATCCGTGAAACAGTATAAAGTTTATGAACTGCCTATATGTACAGATTGACATAATTTTAAATGCCCAAAGGCAATGTTCATTATTTAATTTTCTGTAAGATCCAATAATTTCTAAATATCTATTTACAGCCATAGAGGGTAAGTGCCATTGCTATCAGTTTTTGGGCAGACCAACATAAAGTGCTACAGAAAACAGGCTCTGAGTGTGATGTGCACTTCGTCCTGGCTGTTTTCTGATCCATCAAAGACAGAGTAGCATGAAGAAGCAATGCCAGCTTTACAGTCAGATAAATCTGGGTTCAAACGTTAGTTCAGCCACTTACTAGATCCTTCTTTACCTTTTTCTTCTTCTTAAGACCTAAAAAGTATAGTATATTACCAGAAAATTAAATGCACTAACACACTGGGTTAGAATTCAGGGGTACAGTTTCATTTATTTATTACTACAGGGGTTCTATACGTATTAGAGGAGGGTGGTCCCATCTTGTTCAGAGGGTTTGCATGGTCAAAACCATTTTGATAATAATACTAAAATATTCCCATTTTTCACCCTCTTCTCATAGGTGTACAATAGAATTTTTCAGAGGCTATATAATGCGTAACATTGCAACCCACTGAAGGCGGGAATCAGATATAGAGCCCACACAGGCATACAGTGCCTGCATAAAGTGGGGCTGAATGAGAACAACAGAGAACACCCAACAACCACCACTTCCTACAGCTAAGCTAACACAGCACAAGTAACAAGTAATAGTGAAATACTGCTTAGAAAGAAAAAAAGTATGGAGAGAGATCCTATATGAGGTTCAGTGCAAAGAAAAGACAAACCTGAGGATAGAGCAGACACTGAGGGAAAACAAAAAACACCTCTGACAAACCAGCCCCAAACCTAGACACAAAGTATCATTAGAGGAATTTGAAGCTTATGGTATACTGAGGTTAACGATAGTGAAAAAAGCTTCACCTTTCCCAACTCCTAACTAGATTTATGGAGACCCTGGTAGCATAGTGGTTAAGAGCTATGGCTGCTAACCAAAACCTCGGCAGTTTGAATCCACCAGGTACTCCTTGGGAACCATATGGGGCAGTTCTAGTCTGTCCTATAGGGTCACTATGAGTTGGAATCAACTCGATGGCAACGGGTTTTTAACTAGATTTACTTAAATCCCTGCACTAAACACCCAGCAGAAGGAAAAGCAGGCCCATATTTAGGCATAAAAATATTTACCTTGATCTCTACTGAATGAAAGAAGGTACCTGGTTTTCAGCAACAAAAAATAACAAGACATATAGTAAGGCGAGAAAAACAACACATTCCCAAGAGACAAAAACCAAACCAGAAAGCCAAACTCACTGCTGTCAAGTTAATTCCAACTCATAGCAACCTTACAGGATAGAGTAGAACTGCCCCATTGGGTTTCCAAGGAGCAACTGGTGGATTCAAACTATCAACCTTTTGGTTAGTAAGCATTGCTCTTAACCACTGTGCCACCAGAGCTCCCCAAGAAACAAGGCAATCAGCAAAACCAGACTCAACCATGGCACAGATACTGGAACTATCTGACAGGGAATTAAACATTACTACAGGGTTGCTATGAGTTGGAATCGACTCAGTGGCAACAGGTTTTTTTTTATGATTAATATGAGGACCCCTAATGGCACAGTGGTTAAAGCACTCGGCTGCTCACCAAAAGGTTGGCCATTCAAACCCACCAGCCATCCATGGGAGAAAGATTTGGCAATCTGCTTCCATAAGGATTTACAGCCTTACAAACCCTATGGGGTAGTTCTTCTCTGTCCTTACAGGGTCACTGTAGGTCAGAATCGACTCAAAGGCAAAGGGTTTTTTGTTTTTTGGTTATGATTAATATATTAAAGGATCTAATGAAAAAGGAGAACAACATGCAAGATCAGACTGGAAGATCAACAGAGAGATGGAAACTGTAAGAAAAAAATCAAACAAAAATTCTAGAAATAAAAATAACAGATGAATAATGCCTTCAACAGGCTCATTAGTAGATGAGACACACCTGTGGAAAAAATCAGGGAACTTGAACATACATAAACAGAAGCTCAAACTGAAACTCAAACGAAATACCAAAATGGAAATGAGTAAAAAAAAAAAAAAAAACCACAATGGAGCATCCAAAAGTGGTGGTACAACAGCAAGCATACGCTCTAAAAAAAAAAACACGTAATTGGAATCTCAGAATTAGATGACAGAACAGGGCAGAACAAACACTTGAAGAAATAATGGCTAAGATTTTTCCATAATTATAAGACAGACACCAAACTATAGATTCAAAAAACTCAAAGGATACCAAGCAGTATAAATGCCAGATGAAATCCACCAAACCACATCATACCCAAACTACTGAAAATAAAAGACAAAGAGAAAATCTTGAAAGCAGATAAAGACATATTATATTATATCATATTATATTATATCATATTATATTATATCATATTATATTATATATACAGAGGAACAAAGATAAGAATTATAGCTGACTTCTCATAGCTGGACAACAATGGAGAGCTGACAGAAAAAAATCCAACCCAGAAATATATACCCAGCAAAAATGAAGATGTAATGATATTCTGGAAAAAAAATAAAAATAAAACCCCTGAAGTAATTCATCTCTAATAGAAGTATTTCAAAAAATGCTAAAGGAAGTTCTTTATGCAGAAGCAATATGATTGCAAACAGAAACTTGGATCTACACAAAGAAATGAAGAGTTCTGAAAATGGAATAAATGAGGGTAAAATTCAATTATCTTATTTTTAATTGCTCTTAAAGATAAGGTAAAAATAGTAGCAACACATTGTGCTTATAGAATACATAAAACCAAAATTCATGAGAGCAACAGCACAAAAGATGGCAGGGAGAAATCAAGGACATACTATTGTTAAGGTCTTCACATGGTGCAAGAACTTACATTATAATATTTGTGGGCAGGCTCTAACTATGTATACTGCAAATCATAGGGCAACCACTAAAAATTAACAAAAAGATATAAATAATATAGAAGATAAAATATAAGACATAAAATGGAATCATAAAAAAATCCTCAATTATGTAAGAGAAGGCAATAAAAGAGAAAAGAAGAAACAAACATGGGGTGAAACAAACAGAAAACAGCTAAGATAGATGGCTTAAAAAAAAAAAAAAGACACAACTATAACTGTCTACAAGAAACACACTTTAAACATAAATATATAGATTGGTAAAAGTAAAAGCATGGAAAAAGCTAAATCATGTAAACATTAGCCAAATAAGTTGGAGTAGCTATATGAATATCAAAGTACACTTCAGAAAAAGGAATATTATCAGAGATAAAGAAGGATATTACACAATGATAAAAAGGTAAATTCTCCAAAAAAGACCTGACAATCCTAAATGCATATGCACTTTAAAGTACAGATTCAAAATACATGCACAAAAATTAATAGAACTGACAAGAGAAATAGACAAATTCACAAACATAGTTGGGGACTTCATCACTTCTAAGCAACTGACAAAGTACACAGTAAATCAGTAAGAGTATAGAAGACCTGCAGGACACTATCAACTAACTTGACCTAGCAGATATTTATAGAACACTCCTCCCAACAACAGCAGAGTACACAATCTTTTCAGTGGCACATGGAACATTCACGAGCACAGACTATATTCTGGCTTACAAAACAAATAAAGCAAATGAAAAAAACTAAGAAATTTAAAATAATATGAAGTATATTCTCTAAAAGGATCCCTGGTGGCACCGTGGTTAAGCATTTGGCTGCTAACCAAAAGCCTGGCAGTTCAAACCCACCAGCCACTGCATGGGAGAAGGAAGTGGCAGTGGGCTTCACTAAAAATTACAGCCTTGGAAACCTATGGGGTAGTACTACTCTGTTCTATAGGGTGGTTATGAGTTGGAATCAACTCAACACAATGTTTTTTGTTTGTTTTATATTCTCTAAATAATCTATGGACCAAAGAGGAAGACTCAAGGGAATAATAAAAACATTTTGAACTAAATGGAAATAGAACTCCAATATATCAAAATTTGTGAGATTCAGCTAAAGCAATACTTAGAGGAAAATTTATAGTATTAAAATGATTGTATTAGAAAAATAATAGCTCTGAAGTCAGGTCTGTTGTTGTTGTTAGGTGGTATCAAGTTGATCCCGACTCATGGCAACCCCACGTGACAGATTAGAAGTGCCTCATAGGGTTTCCTAGGCTGTAATCTTTACAGAAGCAGATTGCCACATCTTTCTCACGTGGATGTGCTGGGTGTGTTCCAACCACCAACCTGTTGACTAGCAGCTGAGCACTAACCATTGCACAAACAGGACTCCCTGAACTCAGATCTACTCTGTACTAAATGTGTATCCTTGGGCAATTTGCTTAACTTCTCAGTGAATCAATTTCCTCATCTCAAAATTAAAGGTAACAATATTTCCTACTCCCTAGGGCTGTTGTAAGAATTAGATGTGCTATACCCTGGTGGCACAGTGGTTAAGGGCTCAGCTGTTAACCAAAAAGTAGGCAGTTTGAATCTACCAGCCACTCCTTGGAAACTCTATGGGGCAGTTCTACTCTGTCCTATAGAGTTGCGATGAATTGGAATCAACTCGACAGCAACATGTTTATACCATGTATAACCCTTAGAGAAGTGTCTAGCATTTATTAAGTGTTTAATAAATATCACATAATCTTATGTTAATTCTTAATAATTAGTAGACATCTTGGTAGGAAATGCAGGTAAGGATGACGAATAATCCTTACCCTCAAAAGCTTCACAGTCTAATGGAAGGACAAACAGACTAATGAAAATTACCATTCAATACAAAAGTGAGACCAGAGGGAAATGCTACTTGTACCAAACTGGGACAGGCAAGCAAGGTTTTTAGAAAGGGTAGACTGTGCATAGCAACTTAAAAAGTCAGTAGATAACTAAGCTAAAGGAAGACACTTCAGGGAGAGAATGGTCTGAACAAAGCAGGGAGCTATGAGGGAACATGGCAAATTTGGAAGCCACAACTGGCTGGAATTACTTACATCTCGATTTCTCACAGACAGAATGGCAGATAGGTGTACAGGCAGGGTTAGAATAGCCAAAGACCTCACCTGCATTCTAAGACTTTGGATTGTATTTCATAGTAAGGTTGCTGAGTAGGGGGTTGAGGTTTTGTTAGAAAGAAGTCTCTGGCTGCACTATGGAGGATATTTTAGTAGGTGCCAGTGGATGGGAACAGTGGAGCAAGATGGCAGCTATTACAGAGGTGATACATGAATGACGCAGGAAGCATCGAAAGAAGATGGAAGGAATACAGAGAGTTACTGTATCAAAAAGATTTGGTCAACATTCAACCACATCTGGAGCTACTATATGATCAACAACTGATGGTATGCAAAACCAGGCAAAGACACCACAAGAAAAGAAAATTACAAACCAGCATCTCTCATGAACATAGATGTAAAATTTTTCAACAGAATTCTAGCCAATAGGATTCAGCATCATATCAAAAAATAATAATAATAATACAACACAACCAAGTAGGATTCATACCAGGTATGCAAGGATGGTTCAGCACTGGAAATCAATCACAGGGCACTCTTAATTGGCATCTTAGCTATGCTTGCAGGCACATCTCTCTGGCCCTCAGCCTCTGCCCTGCTTGGGCAAGTGCTACAAAGCTCTTTTAGCCCCTGCCAGTAAGTCCCCAGAGGAAACCTAGCCAAACAGCTTTCTCGTTCCGTAACCCAGCAAGTCTACTGCCAGGTCTCCTGCTGGTCTCTCCTGTCACCATTTCTTGCTGTCTTCAGGGTTACAGATTGCTCACCCTCTCTCAGTCTCCTAGTTCCAGGAGCTTCTTAAAGCAGGAATCTCAGGTCTAAAGGCTGCCCCCTCCGCTCCTGGTTGTTCTTCCTTGGTGGTGATGGGATCCTCTCTCTCCCACCTCTGGAGTGGCTCATCTCAAGCCCAGTGGGATGGTAAAACTGACAAATTCCCTTGGTGGGCCACAATTACCCTATTTGCACAGTCTCACCCGATCACCTGGGTGGGAGTTACAGGACCACACAAAAGTGATCCATCACACTGCAAAAGACTACAGCCTTCATTATGGATTATACCTCAACATAAAGAAAACAAAAATTCTCACAAATGAACCAATAAGCAACATCATGATAAACAGAGAAAAGACTGAAGTTGTCAAGGATTTCATTTTACTTGGATCCACAATCAACACCCATGAAAGCAGCAGTCAAGAATCAAATGACATATTGCATGGGGCAAATCTGCAAAAAGACTTTTTCAGGTGTAAAAATGCAAAGACCTGATTTTGAGGATTAAGGTGTGCCTAACCCAAGCCATGGACTTTTCAATCATCTCATATCCATTTGAAAGCTGGACAATGAATAAGGAAGACTGAAGAAGAATTGATGCATTTGAATTGCAGTGTTGGTGAAGAATACCGAATATACCAATGACTGCCAGAAGAACGAACAAGCCTGTCTTGGAGGAAGCACAACTAGAATGCTCCTCAGAAGAAAAGACGGCAAGACTTCATCTCACGTACTTTACACATGTTATCAGGAGTAACCAGTCCCTGGAGAATGACATCATGCTTGGTAAAGTAGAGGGTGGGCAAAAAAGAGGAAGACTCTCAATTAGATGGATTAACACAGTGGCTGTTACAATGGGCTCAACCATGGCAGGACTGATCAGTGTTTCGTTCTGTTGTACACAGGGTTGCTATGAGTTGGAATCAGCTGGACGGCACCTAAGAACAACTAACAAACATGATAGTATCTAATCACGTTTTATGGATGAAGTAGAGAGAGATTAAGGATGTCAATTAAGAGTGCCCTGTGATTGATTTCATGTGGAGGTCATAAATGAGAAGATGAATATCCGGTCTTAAATATCTGAATTAAGGGAGGTAGGAATGACCGTAGTCAGTAATAAAGCAAGTGAAGCAAGATGTTGAGTTTAGCACTAGATATGTTGGTTTTGGGGTGCTGATAAGATATCCCGAAAGCAACCGTTTAGTAGTCTACAATTCAGCAGTGAGCTGTTAGGCAGAAGCAAGAATTCGAGGATTATTAGTGTGGGGTAGTAACTGAAGCTTCAGGCACGGATTAGATTTTGCTAGGGAGAGAATATGGGTGAGGACAGAGCCAAGGAAGTGACCCAAAGCTCTGGGGCTTGTCGAAGACAACCGAGGGACGAAGATAGAGAGAATTATTTAATAAATATTAAAGACAAAGTGGAACTTGACTAGGTACTGATGATTCTTGAGAATCTGGTCCAGAGCTTTTCCCTCTAAACTTTAATAACATCTCTTCAAAAAAAGTGAATTCTGCATAGCACTGTATTAGCTTCCCCAGGATGCTGTAACAAACTACCACAAACTTAGCGGCTTGAAAAAGAGAAATTTATTCTCTCACAGTTTTAAAAGCCAGAAGTCTGAAAGCAAGGTGCTGGCAGGGCAGCCCTGGAGGAAAATCCTGTTTTCGTTTTTGTTTTGTTTTGTTTTTTGCCTCCTCAGGCTTCTGGTGACTGCCTGCATTCCTTGGTCTGTGGCAGATCTCTCTCTGCTCTGTCTCTACATCACCTTCCCTCTGTGTGTCTGCCTCTCTTATATAAAGATACGTGTAACTGCATTTAGGGCCCACTCAGAAAATCTAGGCTATTCCAGGATAAATTCCTTCTCTCCAGATCCTTAACCTAATCACATCTTTGCCATATAAGGTAATAGTTACTCTTCTGCCATATAAGGTAATAGTCACAGGTTCCAGGAATTAGGATAGGGGCATATCTTTTGGGGGTAACCATTCAGTCCACTAAAGCACTCTGTCAAATATTTAAAATAACAAATCTCATCGTTAGCAAGGATATGGGGGAAAGGGTATTCACACACCGTTGATAAAATTTTAAATTAGCATCATAGCTTTGGAGGACAATTTGGCAAAGCCAAGCAGAAGTCTCGAAATGTGCATAGTGCCTTTAATACTGCGATTATAATTTTAGGACTTTATCTCAAGGAAATATGTGGTTCATACATGAATATGTAAGTATGTTCACCACAGTTTTGTTAATGTTTGAATATAAAACCTGGAGTTAGCCTAAAATGCCCAATAACAGAGGCTTAAACAAATTTTTAAAAATTATAGTGCATTTAACACAGTGACATGCTGTGTACCTATTAAAATCAGTGATATAACTTCATGTTTACTGACATGTAAAAGTATTCAAAAATCATAAAATAAAAAGGTTATATAATGGTATACACAGTATGGCCATATTTTAGTAAGAAAGGTACATATTAAAAAATCATGCAGATATTAATAGGCTCACTAGAATTTATTTATTGCTTCATGTTTATCCACAGTTTTGAAATTTCTGTCATGAACTAATTAAACATTTTAAAATAACTTTGAAAAGTGAATTTATTTGTTAGATACATATCGTTTTCTTCAAAATATGTTTGTAACCCTTCTTAAAAATTCAGACATTTTATGTAACAGCCATAAATTATCTTCTGATAGAAAAAAAACTACGTGTGTGTGTGTATATTTTATAATACACCAAACCAACTGCTGTCAACTCAATTCTGACTTATGTGTGTCAGAGTAGAACTGTGCTACATGGGTTTTCAGTGGCTGATTTTTCAGCAGCTGATCGCCAGGCCTTTCAAGGCATCTTTGGGTGAACTCCAACCTTCAACATTTCAGCTGGCAGCCAAGGGCATTAGCTGTTTGTACCACCCAGGTGTGCACACACACACACATATAAAACCAACCAAAAACCAAACCCACTGCCGTTCAGTCAATTCCGATTCATAGTGACCCTATAGAACAGAGTAGAACTGCCCCATAGAGTTTCCAAGGAGCACATGGTGGATTCGAACTGCCGACTTTTTGGTTAACAGCAGTAGCACTTAACCACTATGCCACCAGGGTTTCTGCACACACACATACACATAATATAAATGAATTTTAAAATAACCAAATATTTATTTTCTAAATATCACAAAGTACAATATCAATCAAATTTGAACTACTTGAGTAAAAATATTAATACTAGTACTATTTATTAATAACATAACAAATGAGAGAAAAGCCTTTGTTCCTGAGTATAATAAACACTCATTATTAAAAAAAATAAGTTAGGCCAGCCTGTAGCTGTAAATACAGTTTACAAGCCATTTAAAAGCCAATTATGTGTGTCTGGTAAACGATACTGTGAATGAAATACATCTGCAAACTTAAATTATACATATAAATTACGAAATTTAATCATTTCTGGAAGAGACCTTAATCACGGGAAGCAGCATGATTAGTGGTGTCAGTGTGCACAAAATGCATCCACGAAGATTTATTCTGATTTATATTTAACTCATAAAATAATGATCTTTTATATACTACTAGCACAATGTATGTTTTATAGCTCGAACCTAAACAATATCATGAAATGGCTATTTTGCTGTCATTAAACGTGATCCACCAATTCTTCCAAAACCAATAAATTCTCACTTTCTCTGGTATTTGCTTCCTCATCTGGAAAATGGATTAATCAAAAAATGTTCTCTCAGAGCTTTATGGCGAACTTTATGTAGCTCTCCATAAATGAATAATGGAAATTGTGTAGTACCCGCTGGCAGAACTTTCACATTAAGGTGAGCAGTAACACACAAATAACAGCTATGAAATTGGCTAGCTTGTTGTGTTCTGGTTTTCTTGTTAATTCACTCTGCAGAGTGCCTACTAAGTGCAAGGCATTTCACGTCAAGCTACAGGAACCGTCTTCCTAAACTGACATAGGCTGGAATTCTCAACAGAATTTGCTAGGTTATTCTAATAGCTGATTTAAAAAACTAGGGCGGATATGCTCCTTCGCATCTCTGACTGTCACTGAGGGAATCTGATGTTCCCTAATGATGAGCCTCTTCTAACACAAAGTCTATTCATGAGAGAGCTGTTTCACAGGATCCTTAAAAGGCTGCCTACCCCAGAACAATATATATACACACAGGTGTCCTGGGAGCGTAGTGGTTAAGTGCTACGGCTGCTAACCAAAGGGTCGGCAGTTCAAATCCGCCAGGCAGTCTTTGGAAACTCTATGGGGCAGTTCTACTCTGTCCTATACGGTCACTATGAGTCGAAATCAACTTGACGGCACTAGGTTTGGTTTTGGTTTGGTCCTCAGAGGTGTAATACACTGCCAATCCTGAGGGCATGAGACAGCAAATAAAAGACTTTAGCAAGGCATGGGGAAGAAGGGAACAGAGGATTTTAAGCTGCACTGAATTTATTATACACTTGATGGAGGCAGGCGGGGAGGGAGGCAAACAGCTTCTCAAAAGGTTGCAGGAAGATCCTTGCAGCTCAGAAGGGTACTTAAGTGTTCTGAACTAAATTGTGTGCCCCCAAAATGCATAGAAACCTAACCCATATATCTGTGGATATAATCCTGTTTAGAAACAGGGTTTTCTTTGTTATGTTAATGAGATCATACCCAAGTAGGGTAGGTTCCGAATCTAATCACTTCTGAGTTATTAAAAGTGCAGATGAGACTCAGAAGGACACACATGGGGGTGAAGGGCGGAGGGGAGACAGATTACATGTGAGGATCATCTACGAGTCAAAGAACAAGGAACACCCAGGATGATCTACAAGGAAGGAACTGACATGACTGAGACCCTGATTTGGGCTTTTAGATTCCAGAACAGTGAGGAAAAAAAAAAAGATTCTGTTCTTTAAAGTCACCCACATGTGGTACTTCTGTTACAGCAGCACTAATAACTGAGACACTATGTGAACTTTCCTCCTTTCTAATTTTACTTGACTTCAAATAAACCACTGAGATGACAACATGTTGAGGTCCCATATCTCAAGACCCCAAATTTCTCATATAGTTTAGTGAAAGTTTAAGAGATTAACAGGCATTTTCTGGAATTCATTCCTTCTGCTTCCGGCTGTTTTATTATTAATAAAAAAATTAATATAAAGTGATTACACATGTATAGAAACACAATGTACACTTGATGTAGAGATAAATAAGTCCAGATGACTACAGCCACTGAGATAGAGGGACCATTAGTAATGTCAAGGACAGAATTAGACATGTATGCTGCAGTCTCTCAAAATTGGTTTTTCTTTTAAAACCATCTGGGAATGCCTTCAAACTGTGACCAAATATTGAGCATACTGTTCTCTGTGGGATTCTGATTTATTTCATGGCAAAGTTATTAACCATAAATTGGAAAAGAAGGAAGCAGTAGTTTTCCTTAAGTATTTCTTAGAAGTGCTGATCTTTTCTTTTTTAAGGAAAGCGCGAATGCAAGAGACAGTGACGTTGACTCCTAAATTTGTATCTTATTCATTTATTTTCCAAAAAACAATTTATTGCTAGATTTCTTCAGCAGCACGCATCTGACATTTACTGCCACTGCTTATTCTACTGAAATGTTCTTCCTTTAAATCTACAGTATAGTTACTTCCATCCCCCCATTCACTCCAACACAGAGTGAACGACTAGTATGCACCAAACGCTGTGCAAGTGTCCAGGGAACTGAGGCACATTCCTTAGTTGGCTAATACTTGATTATCATTTTCTTTACTTTTTGTTCTTGTTGTTATTACACCAAGCTCAAAATCTAGATAAAAATATTTCAAAAGCTTAGAAAGTATTGTTTGAAAAATAGTTCCACAAATTATTACAAGAGCTTAGTTATTTCATCTTTGAGCCAAATAATATACTGTACATTATTTTTGAAATTCAATCATGAAACTATATTGTTGAATATTTGGCCACCAGTACGGACGCTGGACCTCAGTGACTAACTGTGCTCATACTCTGAGCCCAATCTGTGTTTAGGGTCCTACTGTTCCACCACTATCTTAACGTAAAGTCGGGTGTCACCTCCACTTCCCGGACTGGTTCAGTGGTGTAGCAACTATGATAGGGCACATCCGGCACAACCCTGCAGGTAGAAATAAAAATATGCCAAGGACACCTACCTATCTGTTCTGAAGCACTGCCCTACAACACCATTTTTAGGCATGCAGAAAAATATTTCCCCCATATTTTTCAGCCCAAACTAAAATGCATTCAAACATTTACTGACCATCAGCTACAGGACAGGCATTATGCCAGGTACTGAGGACACTGCAGTGACCAAGACAGACATGACTACCGCCTTCATGGAACTTAAACGACAGGCTATACTGAGGCGAGGCTGGAATGAAAGTGAACAACCCTCCTCCTTACTTCTTACCATCTGTAACCTGCTACCACCACGTCATAATGGTTCATAGTTATTTCCATAAAATCTTACATTAAGGTTGTTTGCCCCCGTAATGAATTGGGGCTGCACCAGTCTTTCTTCCTGAACATGATAGTAAATTCCTTGAAGGCAGGAACCCATCATCATAAAAAAATTTTTAAACTTCCTCTAATACCCAATTGCCTAGTGGTTCACATTGACCCAGCATTTTTCCTCAAAATGGAAAAGATCACATTAACTTTGAGATAAAAGCAATAGGAAAAGGAAGTTACAGCATCCAGAACTCTGTAAAGCATCAACAGAATAAAGGCACTCAACTGGGTCAAGTGTTTGCGTGAGGGTTGTGTTAGAAATGTAACACCACCACAAACAGTCCACATGCACATGAACTGCTGGTCCTCTTGGTCCCCTACTCTTCCCTTCCCTAAACCCCACCTCCACACTCTTAATGCATGTAATAATTAATATGGCCAAATTCGAGGCCACTGTACAAGATGTGCTCTATCTAAACATCTTTCCCCAACTGGCATTGATAAGGCATTTGGAAGTCCTATTCTATTCATGTATTCCAACTTAAACTCCAGAAAGTTTCTTTTAAATATAAATACTGGCTGTGATCGCTTCTGCTTTTGAACACTTGTAGCACTCACTGCCTAAGCTCTTGGACCATGGAACGGATTTGTTTACTTAGAAGGCCTGTCCTGTTGAGAAAGTATGTAAAGAGAATGAAATGTGCATTATATTGTTAAGGAAGTAGGGACCAGTGATTGAGAATACTGGGTCTGGAGCCAGATTTTTCATGTTCACACCTAGTCTCCCTACTGGTTCCATGAGTTACCTCTGGTATGACCATGGACAGCCTTGTGCCTCAGTTTCCATATCTGTAAAATGGGAATAATAACATTACCTACATCACAGGGTTACTATAAGAATTATATGATAATACACATAGCAAAGTTTCATCTCCCTTGGACAAAATAAGATCCCAGTAAATGATCCAAACCAAAAAACCAAACCTGCCATCGAGTTGATTCTGACTCATAGCGACCCTATAGGACAGAGTAGAACTGCCCCATAGAGTTTCCAAGGAGCACCTGTTAGATTTGAACTGCCGGCTTTTAGGTTAGCAGCTGTAGCACTTAACCACTATACCGCCAGGGTTTCCAGTAAATGATAGATATTATTAAATTATTATGTTTTCCTCTTAAGTATGCATTATCTCCTCAATTAGATCAAAATCATGTAAAGCCAATAAAATGAGGTTGGGTACCTTCAAGAACACTGGGTAGCACTGATCAAAAGGCAAAGACATTGTATTGTAAAAGGCAATATATTAGGTTAAATTGCATGAAATGCATTTGTTTAAGAAGATCATCTCTCAAGATACAATTATGAGGTTATTGATGTTGGATGTAGTCTAGTTTTCAGTTGGTAGAAATAGAATGCATTAACATAGTGGGCTTTGGAGACTGTAGTTTGTTTGGTAAGGTGTATGAAGATAAAGGAAAACTAAAAGGAGAAAGTGTCAGAGTTTTTCTAACCCTGTAAACAGAAGAACAAGGTGAGCCACAGACACAGTAGGAGATTAATTAACCAAATGGAGCAGGAAGACTCTGTTTTCCCCTGCTGTTGATATCATATGGAGCAAAGCCACATGCAGCGGAAGGGAAGAATAAACAGGGACAGTGCAACAGACAGATGGGTTAAGTCCACCTTGGGGGAAGGCTAACCGTGGAGCTGGGAGAGGAGTTATGCAATAAGCAAAGGACAGGTCTGGGGGGTTGGGGGAGACCCTTGACTATGCCGGGCTTGTGAGCTCCAGATCGTCTCGAGTCCTGCAAACTTGCCAGTGTAAGTATAACAGGTGTCTGGGAATCCACATCGCCTCAGCTTTTCTACAGGGCCTCACAGTGCGATGAATTTCATTTCTGGGTCTTTACCAAAAGATGTGCTGCTTCTCTGAGTGCATTTGTCTATTTTTAGTAACAAGTTTTTACAGCAAAGCTTCTTTTTATGCTTTAGCGGAGGGTGGGAGGGGGTACTAGGGTTTCTAAAATTTTACCACCACATTAGAATAGGAAGTTGGTGCGGGGATATTGAACCCCATAAAATGAGTCGGGAGAGCCTGTGGCACGTCACCAGAGTCATATCATATGCAGAGCCAGGGCACTTTTCAACTAAGGACCTAAAAGGGTTTTAGAAAGATTTTTTGATTGTGAACATATCAGACAGCCTTGTGAATGATCACGTTATTACTTTACAAGCCTTTGCATCATAATCTATTTAGGTCAATGTATGATTTCATCCTGAGTCATCTATATATACAAGCAATTTCCATTTTACTGTATTCTCTTCCAGGATAAGTTAAAACAGCAGGATAAAGTGAATAACTGTGAATAAATTGAACTTCATTTAATTAATTCAAGGTTATCTTTAAATATTAATGAACATGAAGGTGATATTGCTGAATTTATCACCAACCATCCCTCTGAATATGTGAAAATACCTAGTATCTAACAAACACGTTAGAGATTTCCTTCATGTAAATCTATCAGGTCTCTTCCTGAATCATTTTGTCTGAGTGAATATTTATAAAATGACTTGATTTTTACATCCCCTTGTAATACTGTACCTGTATTTCTTACAGAAAAAATATTGTGCTCCAAATCACAATAAAAATAACTTTTGAATGCTAATATCCACCCACTAGATTGGCAAAAATTAAGAAGGGTGATGACACTACATATTGGAAAGGATTGAGAACACCGGGACTCTTACGCACCATTTGTAGGAGTCAAAATTGGCGCAGTCACTTTGCAAAACAGCTGGGCAGTATGTTGTAATGCTGGCACACTGTACAGCCCAGCCTTTCACATATATTTATCATGACACACATGACATGCTCACGTAAGAACGCGTGTGGCCACCTGGCTGGTGAAAGGAAAAAAACAACAACAACAAGCGAACCACCTTCAAATAAACTAAAAGGTACAAAACAAGAGACCAAATGAACAAACTGTAGAATGGTCATAAAATGGAATTCCATACAACACTGAAAATTTATTTACTGTGTTAGCATAGACCGATCTTAGAAATATACTTTAAATGAAAAAAAAGCAACTTACAAATGAATGCAAACATTTTGCCGGCATTTTTATGAAGTTGAAAAGCAAGCAAAACCAAAACACAGATCGTTCAGAAATAATACCTATAATATCAAAAGAATTTTTAAAAAGCAAGAGAAGGATAAAATAAAGGTAAAGTTCAGGACAGCAGTTCACTGTGTAGGATGCGAGACAGGCTGAGGTTAGGAAGTGGCAGAGCTTGGGGACATTTTTTGGTGTGGATGGTGTTTATCTTAAGTTAAATGGTATCTGAATTGTTATGCTTCATAACATGAAGAGATATTAAATAAGTTAAAACATTTTAAAATACATCATCTTAAACCCAAATACTTATTTAACGATGTGCATTTTATAGCTGAAAATCAGTATTTACTTCCTTCAAATCAAGAGAGCTAGGTTTTGGTTCTCGTGCAGTCATTTAGTTTTGCGACCTTGGGCATGTTACTTAATATCTCTGGGGATCTTCTTTTCCAACTTGTAAAATACAGGTATTGAATAAGCAATCTCTTAGGTCTTTTCTAGTAAATATCCTTATAATTCTAGATACTTCTGAGCCATCTCCTGTGGAAAAAGTCTAGTCTATGTGAACAGAATTCCCTGAAACGAACCCATAAGAAGTTAATCAGTCGTACAGTCAATCCACATGCCTCACCTTTTTTTTTTTTTAACACTAAGTTATTTAACTATACCATACATTTAATTTCCTTGTCTTCCCTGAGTTCTGCCACCCTAAGATTTAAAATTTTAAGCAGCCACAGGAGATGTGTTCTCCTTCTGAGTATTCCGTAGGGCCCTATGGAGATGTTTTTTCCCCCAAAACAGTTTAACCAAAGTAGAAGATCTTTGACTTGACTTTAAAAACAAAGTAGCATGCAGTAATAAACAGCTGAAATAATACTGAAATGAATATTAGGAGCCCTTCGGTGTTGCCAATGATTAACATGCTCGGTTGCTAACCAAAAAGGTCGGAAATTCAAGTCCACACAGAAGTGCCTGGGAAGAAAGGGCTGACAATCCACTTCCAACAATCAGTTATTGAAAACCCTATGGGGCACAGTTCTACTCTGACGCATATGGGGTCACCAAGAGTAGGAGTCCTATTGGAGGCAATTGTTTTACCCTTAGTTCTGGCTTCAACATTTATACATTAGATAACTTTGACTAAGTCATTCAATTAACTTCCCTAGGCCCCAGTATCTTCATCTGTAATAAAGTGCCAGAAATAGACTACTGATCTCTGGGAACATTTTCTGTTCCAGCATATTAAAATTCTACCTAAACATACCTAAGTGTGCTCTTGAGAACTTTTTTTTAATCTAATCACCAACTGTTAATAAAAAAGTGCTTAATTACTGTCTAAGTCATCTAGTGCTGCTATAACAGAAATACCACAAGTGTATGGCTTTAACAAAAAGAAACTTATTCTCTTACTGTCTAGTAAGCTCCAAGTCCAAATTCAGGTCCTCAGCTCCAGGGGAAGGCTTTCTCTCTCTGTCAGCTCTGGAGGAAGGTCCTTGTCATCAGTCTTCCCTCAGCCTGGGAGCATCCCAGCGAAGTTACTTCAGGTCCAAAGGACGTACTCTGCCCCCAGTGCCACTTTCTTGGTGGTATAACATCCCCAACTCTCTCCTTGCTTTCCTTTCCTTTTATCTCTTGGGAGATAAAAAGTGGTGCAGGCCACACCCCAGGGAAACTCCATTTACACTGGATCAGGGAGCTGACCTAAGTAAGGGTGGTGTTACAATCCCACCCTGATCCTCTTAACATAAAATTACAATTACAAAATGAAGGACAGCCATACAATACTGTGAATCATGGCCTAACCAAGCATAGACTGTCAGCTACATGTATGTCTCTTCAAGGAGAATGTGAATTCCTACTAATCTCTGTATCATCCATATTAGATAAGTGTGCTACTTTTTTTTTTTTTTTAGTTGAAAATATAAGGCAGGCATTACCTTTTAAATTTTGCATTCAACTTTTCTGTAAGAAATATAGCTAGGAAACATTTTATTTACATACCTTTGTTACTGGGAGGAAAAACTGCAGCTCAGTTTCCCTACTGAGAGACACCTTCTTCCTATTTTCCAATTTAGGACTAATCCCTGAGTTTAAAGACGAGTGTAAGGCTGCTTTCTGATATGGACTTGAAAGGAAAATAAGAAAATTATTTAGATTATTTACCCTTCCTTCTAGCTCCCTTACTCAAGCCAAACTGTCAGCAAGCCAATTGGTCTAACCAGTTCTCTTTCTCCACCTATCAGGAATCTGACCTCTGAACTTCAAACTCCAGGGTAGTCCAAGCAGGGCCGGTATCAGAGTTCTGTTTTCCCCAGTACTTTAGTGGTCAGATTCAACTAACCGTTTTGGCCAGGTTCTTAGCTAGGTACCTATGATGTGTTATATCATTCAATTCCTCAATCTTACAAAGTTAATATCATCGTCTTCTGTCTTCTTGCATATAGGAAGGCTCATAGCTATCCAGTCTTTGCTCAAGTTTGCAAAGCTAGTAAATTCAGAGCCTGGATTCAAAATCAGGGTAGCCCTTCTCATTACCACTCACTGGTTGGCATTTTCCTTCTTTTCCAATTTCCTCTCTCTCTCTCTTAATTTACTGTCACAAAATTAAAATTCTCCACAAAAACTCATGTGTTCTGTTATATGAAGAAAATCTAAGTGTTAATCAGTTTGATATGTGCAGATGAGTAGAAGAAAAAAGAGAGGTGGGTAGGTACACACACACACACACACACACACACACACTCAGACAAACCATCTTGAAGGAGAAAAGCCTCATCAAAGTTTTGAAATAAGGAGTATCTTCATTACCCAGATGGACAAAATGCATACTGCTCCTATTTTTTGTCCTTAAATATAATGTATCATTTAAGAGCTAGGAGAACAGAAATAGAGCTACATTCAAACCACAATTATGTCATTCATTGTGTGAACGTAATCAAATTTATTAACCTCTCTGAGCCAGTTTCCTTTTGTGTAAATGGGAATAGTGCCTATTCCATGGGGTTGTTGTAAAGGCTGAATGATAAAAATGAATGTAAACCAAGTGAGATGCCTTGGCATAAAGTAAAATCTCAATAAATAAGAGCTCTTGTTAAGGTAAAATTAGCAGGTGAAGAAAAAAATAAGTATACTCACTCCTCACTTAACAACATGGCTAGGTTTCAAAGACCAGGTTGTTATGTGAAAATTGGCATTATGCAAAAATAGAGGATAACCACATCAGATCACAAACTGGAGGATGACTATATCATTACATAACTGCCAAATTAAATCATTACATAACTGCCAAACCACAAGAACCATGGCCCAGCCAAGTTTACACATAACCTTAACTATCACAGTGAGCATTACTCTCACTGTGCACCTCGGTGTTCATTAATGCCAGGCACACATCGTTAAATGTGCAAAATAGCCAGATAGTAGATTTTTTACTATTGTTGTAAATGCGAAATGTCAAATAATGAGACAGTCGATAAGTGAGGAGTAGGTGTATAGTATATTCCTAAACCATTCCTATGTCTAATAACTTTGTTCTTTTTTTGTTTCTACTTCCTTCTGTGTTTTTCTCCTTTCATAGCCTAATCATTGCATATTCTTTTTACTGACTTCAGATTCTAAATGATTTGCTCATTAATCACCAATATGAAAAAGTTTAAATTACCTTTTCCTGTTATCTTTAGGTACAATAACTAGAGTTTTATGTATATGTGTATATATATACACGTGTATTATGTACGTATGTATATGTGTTTCATGAAGTGTCCTCTACATCAGTATTTGGTCTTGAGTTTATTATCTTAGATAGTCCTTTGCCAATGTATCAAGTCAGCAATAACACATATACTCCTTGACTCCCATTTTGGTGATATTACCACATTTAACATTTTATCCTTTTGTGTTTTTCAGTCATATGACATCAGTCTAAACATACATATGTCTCACATACTTACAGCTACCAGCTTACTGGGACCATTGAAACTAAAATTTGTTTTCAGTTTTATCAAAGGCTGTTCTTGATCCATACCTGCTGGGTCACTTGTTAGTCTTCCCCAGGATTATCCATCCATATGTCAAACAAAGTTTCAGGATGTCAAGCCATTGGACAGAACTTCCTCAATAATTTCCACAGGAAGACTTAAAAAAAATGGTATCACCTCTTTTGAGTTGCTACTAGGTGAGAGTTAAAAAGGGGGGGAGGTATTTTATTTAATAGGCACTTATTAGCTGAATAACACTTTGTCATCTGCTCTGGAAAAACAGCTGCTATGGATCAGTCATAATTTTCTTGACTATTATGTTGTGTCTCCTGACACAAATTTGTTCCTGCATTCTAGGTATGGCAGGAGATTTACAGAGTCCTTCAGCAATTCCCTCAATTATTACATTAACACAGCTTTGCTGCATTTGCTCCAAATGTTTGTACACTAACTGGAAGACTGCATTTTCCAAAGATGGCTCCAACGTCTTCTATCCCACATGCTTGTCTTATAATGTGACTTTGATACTCTGTCAATAAAGAGATGGGATCTATTTTCCCTTCCTTGAACTTGCATAGACATTTGTGACTGACTCAACAAGTTGAGTACATAGATGTCACGCTATGTGACTTCTGAGGCTAAATCATAATAACGCTACACACTTCCACACTGTTCTCTTGGAATAATACCTGGAGCCAACCACCATGTTGGAACAAAGCCCAAGAAGTCACATAAGAGGCCATGTATAGATATTCTAGCCAATAACCCAGATAAAGTCCCAGCTGACAACCAGTATCAACTGCCAGATGCCTCTAGATGATTCCAGCCCTCCACCCACTGGGTCACTCCCAACCTTGGTGTCCTCCCAACTGAAGCCTCAGACATCACGGAGAGTAGACAAACCATCCTGCTATGCCCTGTCTGAATTTCACCTACAGAATTGGTGAGTATAATAAAATGGTTGTTTTATATCACTAAGTTTTACAGTGATTAGTTAAGTAGAAAAAGAAAATTGATACACCAACTTTTTCTTTCTCTTGCTTTGTTTTTTTAGCTATACTCTCTGTTTTCTGAACTTTATTTCCTAATCCTTCTTTCTTCTTGAATCTGCTGACATTACACAAATAGTCTGGATACCACTCTCTTTCCTTCCCTTGTGCTGCTGAGCCTCCACCACCCAGTTCACCCACCTTGGGTCCCATATAGTTCCCGTTTGCTTCCCCATTATCCTCTGGTATTCCCAACTCTCAACTCCTGTAAAGGAGAAGTGCTTCTTCTGCTGGTCCTGCAAGAAGATATTTGTTTTCAATTAAGTTGTTTTTACAAAGGGGACAGTCCATTATTTGGATCACAAAAATTAGCCGTAGAAAAGAAGAAATAAATCCTCTCTCTGTATGTCATGGATTATGTCCCCCTAAAACTGTGTGTATCAAGAAGACAGAATTTGGTACTGAGAGTGGGGTGCTGCTCTAACAGATACCTGAAATGTAGGAACAGGTTTGAAACTGTGAATGGATAGAGGAGAGGCAGCAGCGGAGGACCCGCAGCAGTAGAGATCTGGCAGCAGCAGAGAAACTGCAGCATGGTGTACCGGAGCCTCTTTCGTGGATTGAATTATGTCCCCCCAAAAATGTCTGTATTAACTTGCTTAGGCCATGATTCCCAGTATTCTGTGATTATCCTCCATTTTGTGATTGTAATTTTACGTTAAAAAGAGGTAGGGTGGGACTGTAACACCCCTACCAGGTCACACCCTGATCCAATGTAAAGGGAGTTTCCCTGGGGTGTGGCCTGCACCACCTTTTATCTTACGAGAGATAAAAGGAAAGGAAAGTGAGCAAAGAGGGGTGACCTCATACCACCAAGAAAGTAGTGCCAGGAGCAAAGCAGGCTCTTTGGATCCCCAGGTCCCTGCACGGAGAATCTCCTAGTCCAGGGTAAGATCGATGGAAAGCCCAACAGAGAGATAAAGCCTTCCCCTGGAGCTGACGCCCTGAATTTGGACTTCTAGCCTACTACACTGTGAGAAAATAAATTTCTCTTTGTTAAAGCCATCCACCTGTGGTATTTCTGTTATAGCAACACTAGATAACTAAGACAACATATTACTCTCTGCTTATTTTAAAATACCGTCCAACTATGTTAAGTAGGCAATTCAAAAGCTGTAAGAAGCAAGCAGAAATGCCATTTCAGTGTACGGGTATGATCTTTGAAAAACTATTATCTTCTACACACAGAGGAGAAACTGGCAAACAAAATCAAAATTATATCATCATAATACATCAACTGGAAACCCTGGTGGCATAGTGGTTAAGTGCTATGGCTGCTAACCAAAGGGTTGGCGGTTCGAATCCGCCAGGTGCTCCTTGCAAACTCTATGGGGCAGTTCTACTCTGTCCTATAGGGTCACTGTGAGTCGGAATTGACTCGACGGCACTGGGTTTGGTTTTTTAATACATCAACTATTGTTAGCTAATCAATTATTTAGTAATTCTAAAAGACATGAGGGAGGTCTAAAATTTCATCTGTGAATCCAAAGTGTTATGCTTCCCGAGTATATTATATGAAGCTTCACTATTTTCCCTCTCTGTGAAGTTGCATTAAAAATCTTTGTCAACACACAATAGAGGAGAGGTCAGCACAACTGGACTAAACCAAAAGCAAAAAAGTTTCCTGAATAAACTGAACGCTTCAAAGGTCAGTGTAGCAGGGACAAGGGCTTGGGGACCACGGTCTCAGGCAACACCTAAGTCAACTGGCATAATACAATCTATTAAGAAAACATTCTGCATCCCTCTTTGGAGAGTGGCATCTGGGGTCTTAAACAGTGGCAAGCAACCATCTAAGATGCATCGATTGTTCTCAACCCACCTGGACCAAAGGAGAATGAAGAGCACCAAGGACACAAGGTAATTATGAGCCCAAGAGACAGAAAGGGCGACATAAACCGCAGACTACTTCAGCCTGAGACCAGAACAACTAGACGGTGCCCGGCTACAACCAATGACTGCACTGACAGGGAACACAACAGAGAACCCCTGAGGGAACAGGAGAGCAGTGGGATGCACACCCCAAATTCTTGTAAAAAGGCCAGACTTAATGGTCTCACTGAGGCTAGAAGCACTCCAGTGGTCATGGTTCCCAGACCTTCTGTTAGCCCAAGACAGGAACCATTCCCAAAGCCAACTCTTCAGACAGGGATTGGACTGGACAATGGGATAGAAAAAGATGCTGGTGAAGAATGAGCTTCCTGTATCAAGTAGATACATGAGACTATGTTGGCATATCCAATCTGGAGGGGAGATGAGGGGGCAGAGGGAGTCAGAAGCCGGCAGAATGGACATGAAAAGAGAGAATGGAGAGGACTGTGCTGTCTCATTAGGGGGAAAGCAATTAGGAGTATATAGCAAGGTATATATAAATTTTTGCATGAGAGACTGACTTGATTTGTAAATTTTCACTTAAATCACAAGAAAAATTTTTTTTAAAAACTTTGTCAAGGTTTCAGTTGGTGGGTATTTCTCATAAAATTTCAGAAATGAACCAACCTATCTGTCCTAGAGCACTGTCATTCCTCAGCAGCTTTATTGGATTTTCCTCTTTACTGCTTTATCATTGTTTTGGAAAAACTGTTTTTATTATAAGTCCTGGCAGCAAGGATGGTGTTATGGATTGAACTGTGTCCCCAAAAAATACGTGTTGTAAATCCTAGCTTCTATACTTGCAGTTAGAATCCCATTTGGGAATGGGCTGTCTTCATTATGTTACTGAGGGTGGATCAGTGTAGGGTGTATCTTGAGTCAATCTCTTTTGAGATAGAAAAGAGATAAGACAAGCAAGTGAGAGAAGCAGAGTTGGGGGAAGAGAGATGCCAAGTCACATGATGATCTCCTGGGAGCCAAAGCTCAAAGAGACAAGGACCTTTCTTCCAAGCAGACAGAGAGATAAAGCTTTCCCGTAGAGCCAGTGCTCTGAATTCAGACTTCTAGCCTCCTAAACTGTGAGAAAATAAATTTCTGTTTCTTAAAGCCACCACTTACGGTATTTCTGTTACAGCATCACTAGATAACTAAAGAAGATGGAGAAAACCAGGCTTGAAACCGGTTCTCGTTAAAATGTAGATTCTGATTCAGTATATCTGGGATGGGAATGCAAGTTCTCAGCAGGGGTCAAACCAGAAAGAACCACTGGAAGCCCTGGAGAAAACCAAAGTCTTACTCCCACGGCTAGAGATTTCTCCTTTGTTTCCTTAAGATAACATTCTCTGACAGTTTATAAATTATTAACAATGTTACTCACTAAATGCTGTATTGCCATAAGAGTTTGATTGAGTCTAGTTTAGCAGAAGCAGCAAGTAAAATGTTTTAGTTAAATATAAGCACTATTAGACTCCATGAAGAATGTAAACTTATAGGCTTAAAGAAACAAGTCAACTCACCTGAAAGATGGCCTTGCTGAATACAAAAAAGAACTAACCTGCCATCGTTTAACTTTATTTTACTCTACAAAAAACAAAACAAAAACCAAACCTGTTGCCATCTAGTCGATTCTCACTCATAGTGACCCTACAGGACAGAGTAGAGAACTGCCCCAAGGAGCGCCTGGTAGATTCAAATTGCTGATCTTTTGGTTAGCAGCCGAGCTCTCAACCACTGCACCACCAGGGTTCCGTTTTTACCTCTACCTCTGCATGTATCAGTAATTCTCAAATTTAGCTACACATTGAAATCGATTCTCAGGCTCCATTAGATGACCTCAATCTCAATCACTAAGGAGTGCTCAGGCATGTGTATATTTACACACTTGTCACAGAATTCTAATGTGCACTGAGGGATAAGAGCTGATGACCTACAGCAGTGATTCTCAAGGTGTCATCACTGGCCCAGGAGCATCAGCACCACTGGGCAACCTGTCTGAAATGCAAATTCTCTGGTCAGAGCTCAGACACTGCATCAGAGACTCTGGGGGTGTGGCACAGAAATCAGTGTTTTAACAAGCCCTCCAGAGTCCCTGGGTGGTGCAAATGGTTGAGGTACTCAGCTGCTAACCTAAAGGTTGGAAGTTGAGTCCACCCAGGCACCAGCCATTGAAAACCATGAGCACAGTTCTAGTCTGATACACATGGGGTCACTATGAGTCAGAGACGACTTGATGGCAACCGGATTTCAAGGTGATTCTGATCCCTACTACAGTTTGTGAGCCACTGGCCTTTAGGTCCCTACCTCCAGCCAGGTGATGTTGCTAGGAGGCAGGTACTTATATTTATCTCTCTATCTACACGTCCAGGAACCCTGGTGATTAAGCTCAGTAGTTAAGCACTCGGGTGCTAACCGAAAGGTCAGCAGTTCAAACCCACCAGCCGCTCCTTGAAAGAAACATGTGACAGTCTGCTTCCGTAAAATTTTTGGAAACCCTATGGGGCAGTTCTACTCTGCCCTATAGGGATGCTCTGAGTCAGAACTGACTCAAAGGCAGTGGGTTTGGTTGGTTGTCTGCAGGTCCTAGGCAGTCAGGCTTTGGAATTGGCTCTTTTCATAAGAGGATAAAACATAAAACATCATTGGTCATGAAGCAAGGTATCATGACCACTTGCCTGGCAACTTTCCACCCTTGCCCACTTTTAGATGGCCACCTTTTCTGTAGTCTACAGGTCTACCATCTAATTTACCAAATTTATGATATCTGAATTTTTTTTTTTTTTTTGGTATGCGTGTCTACTTGATTTTTCAGCCCCCGAGACTTCTCTCAGCTCTTTGTGCAATTACAGCCTGTTATGGATTGAATTTTGACCCCCCCCAAAATATGTACTGAAATCCTAACCCCTGTACCTGTGGATGTGATCCTGTTTGGAAATGGAGTTTTCTTTTATTATGTTAATGAAGTCCTACCAGAGCAGGATGCATCCTAAACCTAATCACTTCGGAGTTATAAAATGAGCAGAAGAGACACAGAGACACACATGGAGAAGACAGATGCCACGTGAAGATCCTCTATAAGCAAAGGGACACCAGCAGTCACCAGAAACTAGGAGAGAGGAACGGACTCATCAAAACCCTGCTATGGAGCCTACAGAACTGTGAGAAAATAAATTTGTTCTTTAAAGCCATCCACTTTTGGTATTTCTGTTACAGCATGACTAGGTAACTGAGGCACAGCTTTTGTCAACTTCCCCAGTCCTATCTCTTATGCTTGTGACCAGCTGCTACCCTGGCTTTGGGTGTCATACAGTTTAATCTTTTCATGTGTTGAAAGAAGGGAGTAAAAGAAAGAATTCAGAAGTTGGGCAGATTCTCATCTCTCCAGAACTACACTTTTACAGAGTGGATTTATTACTGTGGTTAAAGAGTTACGATTTTATAGAATATCTGGAGCAATCACAATTAAATACACCAAAACTCTTGGCAAATTTCAATTATGGATGCGGCTAAGTGATAGTAGTTTTAGATTATGCCCTCCCCCTCCACTGATAAGGTAATTGAGAGATAATTGAATGCTGCCGTCTCTTTTGTCACCATGTTAACTTACCTACTTCAATTTCTCCTCTCTTCCACCTTGTTTGCTGTCTTCTGGGATTCTAGGAATTGTCTTTTCTGTCTCCTATTCCTTTTCTTTTCACTTGACCATTATTCTAAGTTTTATGCCAGTATTTTCATACAACTATTATTTTCCATTTCATGGACCTTATCCTCCTAGTTGTTTAAGCCAGAAACTCCTACACTTTTACTTCGTCACATCAAGTCATCAAATTTTACCAACTAACTGCCTACATTTCTCTCAAACACACCTCCCCTCCACAACCCTGGCATCTCTAGCCTACTTTGAACCATCACCATCTCTTTTCCATGCGAATTCAAGAGCCTCCTTACTGCTCATTCTATGTTCAATTTTACTTCCCTCCAAACTGTCCTCTGAGGTTATATTAAATAAATCATTTTGAAATGCTTTTATTTAGTTCAGTTTCCAAATTAAATCATTTGATGGTTAGCACGCCATGACCTGTAAGCTAAAGTTCCAACCTGTAAAGTAGCATCTAACTGCAGAGGTGTAACTAGGTAGGATATGGCAGGTATTGCAGGGCCCTGGATGCTGTCGCCACTGAGCAGTTTCTATTAACCCGACAGGGCCACTGGCATATCTACAGAAAATGGCACCTACGGCAAGCACTGAAATGGCACCCCTGTCCAAACATCTGATACCCCTCTTTCAAATAACTTTACCATAATATCTGCTCAAAAATACAACTCAAGCTTGCTAATTTTTTAATTAACACATTGCCGTGCTTGAGGAAGGACACTGGGCTGTACCAGGTTAGTGGAAACTGCTCAGTGGCACCACACGCCCAGGGCCAGTGCAATACCCTAGATACACCACTGCATCTAAGGTATCTTATGACCTAGTCATGTATACTTTTCCAGCTTCACTTCTTAATACACTACATCCTGTCATTTTATTTGTCATTTCTCCATAACACCATGCTTTATCCTGTTTCTCTTTGTGCCTGTAACTCAGTTCCTCCCTTTCCTTGGGGTGTCCTTGCTTCCTTTTCTGCATGGCAAACCTCTAAACATTGTTTGGGATAGCTTGAGGGCTTCCACAGTTTCCCTAAGAATTTACATACGGCCTCCTCTGGGTTCTTGCAGTATCTCATGTGTACTTATTGCATCCTGTTGCAAAATTTTGCTTTCATGCTGGTCCCTCCATGACCTGGTATCTTTGTACTCCAATGTCAAACACAGTGCAAGGACAAGTAAAGGGTTAATAAATGTTTCTGGAAGTACCAGACTAATGCCACCATCTGATAAGCCCTCAATTATTTTAACTGCTTATAAAATTATTTTGGTCATCAAATTTCATTCCACAACCCTAAAAAGTGCTTATCACCTTTATTTACAAACATTTATAAACAAGTTTTTTGTTTTTTTTTTTTATAAACATATGTTTAGCTGTGATTACTTAAAGCACGTCTCTGTTTGCCAATGGATCAAAAAAAAAGAAAATTGGATTCCAGAAAGTTTTCAGAATAGTGCATATTTTATTGCAGGACTTTTACCTAGCATATGACACCAAACTCTTCCACAAATCTTTGTTAAACACTCTTTATTCCCAATATATGCAACTCAAGGCCAACTGTTTAAAATCTCTTATACACCCTCATAGGGCCAGTCACTTACCCCAACTCCATCCATTCTCCCTATCTGCTTTTTCTTCATCACTTTCATCGATCACCCTCTCCAACAGCATATCCCATAGTTTCCCTCCAAAAAATGCAATTTATCTTCAATTCTTCTGGTTATGCTATCTGCCTAGTTTACATAAAACATGCTCAAACTTCCTTCATAGCCTTCTCAGTGTTTCAAAATTTAAGTGCTGAATCCCTAGCCTGCTCACCATTACAATCACATGATCCGTAAAGTCACTCAACTTCAGTGCTTATTTCATATTTCGCTGGGGCCTCTGTGTAACACTGCCCTCCTCTGAAATTATAGTTAAAAGAATAACCTTTTGGTTAGCAGCTGAGCTCTTAACCACTGTGCCACCAGAGCTCCATTAGTATTTTAAGGGAACTTCAAAATCACCAACCAACCCTCTCAATTTATACCTGGAAGATACGCACAGTCCCTGCCACAGAGCTCTGTTCTTGGCGCCACCATGTCACAAGGAGGAGGAGCTTCATGTGAATTGACATCAGAGGCTCCAGAAAGATCCACTGCTTGCTTCCTTCCTGTCCTGATGTTCACGTAGCATCATTGGGAGCCCACCCTGTCACACCCACCTGCTGGGATGAGTGCCCGCTCAGTCCTACCACAGCACCCTGAGACACCTCATAATCGTGCTACTCCCGATAGACAGAATTCTATTCCATTTCTCTTTCTCACTAGGCCAAGTTCGCTGAAGATGGGATGATGCTCTTTCTACTGTTCAGCTCCAAACGCTTACTAGGAGCTGACATATTCATAGAATTCAGATTTAAAACCAAAGCTTTAAGCCCAACTTCTTCAATTGGTAAGTATGTACGCTCAAACCTGCCTTGTTATTACAAGCAAGAAATTTAAACTATCAAGAACTTTGTTACCTCCCACTCATTCTTTTGACAATATTTATTAGGAACCAATTTCAGGAAGAAACAATATAAATGTCCATCAGTAGATGAATGGATAAACAAAATGTGGTATATACATACAATGAAGTATTACTCAACCATTAAGAGAAATGAAGTCCTGATACACACGACATGGATGAACCTTGAAAACACCATGCTGAGTGAAATAAGTCAGTCACAAACGGACGAACATTGTATGATATCACTTATATGAAATAAGAAAATGTAAAGAAACCAAAGCTTATTAGTGGTTACAGAGGGGATTCCGGGGGGGGGGGGGGGGAACAGCGAGTTTATGTTAATATTGGTAGGATAATTAGGAAAAAGATAGTGACAGGGTGTCATGGATTGAATTGTGTCCCAAAAAATATGTCAACTTGGCTAGTCCATGATTCCCAATATTGTGTGATTGTCCACCACTTTGTCATCTGATGTGATTTTCCTATGTGTTGTAAATCCTACCTCTACGATGTTATTGAGGTGGAATTAGTGGCAGTTATGTTAATGTTAATGAGGAAGGACTCAATCTACAAGATTAGCCTGTGTCTTAAGCCAATCCCTTTTGAGATATAAAAGAGAGAAGGGAGCAGAGAAACATGAGGAACTCATAACCAAGAGTGCTGGGAGCAGAGCACTTCCTTCGGACCTGAGATTCCTGTGAAGAGAAGCTCCTAGTCCAGGGGAAGATTGATGACAAGGACCTTCCCCAGAGCCAACAGAGAGAAAGCCTTCCCCTGGAGCTGGTACCCTAAATTTGGACTTCTAGCCTACTAAACTGAGAGGATAAATTTCTCTTTGTTAAAGCCATCCACTTGTGGTATTTGTTATAGCAGCACTAGATGACTAAGACACTGGGGTTGCACAACACGAACAGTGTAATCAATGCCATTGAAATGTACATGGAGAAACTGTTGAATTGGCAACTGCTTTGTTTTTTTTGTTTTGAATATTTTCATTACAGTAAAAGAAATTATGTACTAGGTTCTATGCTAAACAGGGTGTTGAGAAAGACAATAAAGGGGGCAGTTAAACCACTTTACAAAGAGTGGTCAAGGGCAGCATTAATGAGGAAGAACCCATCATGTGAAGATGAGTAGAAACTAAGTGGGAGGGCAAATTCCAGATATAGAACAATGTATCTTATTCACATCTTATTCTTAAGCATACATGATTATACGACATGAACTATTCAATTTTAATTACACAACTTCTAATAAAACATTTTTACTCCTATATACTCTATACATGTATATGCAAATTCATTTTTAAGAACATGCCCAAGATAAATAAATTCAATTTGAATTTCAATATAAGGCACTTGTAGATTGTAAAGTGACCAACTCATTAAAGCATTAGTTTTCACATATAACTTTTAATAGTACCTGTCTCATATTTTCACTAAATTTATAAGTCAATAAACCAGTCAAATTTACTTTGGATCAGGAATGTATGGCAATTCAGAACAAAACAAAAGCATTAGAAATAACCTATTTAGAAACTTTGCGTGAAAGATTTATGACATTTGACTTATGAAATGCATTTGTAATCTGTAACAATACAATGACAGCAAGGACCTTACAAAGGTCACTCACTATTCTATCAGTTTTCTCTATATATAAATTTTCATTTCAGCTTCTGACAATTTACATGAGCCAAACACCCTGCACCTATATTTGTTTATCTGAGGCAGGGATGCTTATGTATGCAATTTGCATTTATCTTAAGAAAATAAAATTAAAAAGAAGAGCTACGGTACCACTTTGGTATTGTTTGGGCCAGCTGAATTACCTAGCTCTTGAGTTTTTTTTTTGAGTTAAGGAAACAACAATGTTGATTTATCAACATCCATTTAATCATATTGAAGCTTTTAATTCCATCAGACTGAACTGCAAAGAAGCCTAAGACACACTGACCACTTTCAGGTATATGTTAAGGGGACAATCTTACAATCTAACATTTATCCCCCTGCCATTAAAGTCCTTAACTGAGCCTTGCCAAAGGTATGTTAGGCTTGTTTATTCTGCTCTCTAAATAGATATCGTCTGTGTTTGTGCTTCTTTGTCTTTGAGATATGTGCTCAGGTATCCTACTCAATGGGAAGTAGACAGGTGAAGCTTCTCGCTGTCAACAAATCCTTTCCTGGAAAGAAGCGACTGGTTTTCTCCAGAGCAAGCAGATGGTCACACTCGCAGAAGGTTCCACAGAGACTCACCTCTGTCAGACAACATTTCTCTGACAAGTGGGAAGAGGCAGGTGGAAAGGAGAAGGTAAGCCAAACACAATCTATTTATGCACTGTGTTCTTGACACCATCAAAATAGCCTGCATCCTGAAAGAACCCAGCAAAGCAGGCATGGTAAAAACCAAGGTAAAACTAAAAAAAAGGAGACAAAGATGTTCTTTAATACAACTGATACTCTACAACAAAGTAGCTTTGCCTTCCCACTAGAGGGTTGTGGTTTTAGCAGAAGTAATTTTATTTCTATTATGTTCTCTACATATGAGATATATGGAAATAGCAGGAAGGAATTAAAGAAAAATAAGGGAAGTGATACTTCAATAATTTTCAAACAACCACTTCTGGGCCAACAAGCTGTGAAGTGAAACAATTCAAACAAGAATAGGGTATATCCTGAAGGCAACTAGAGACATTTCAGACAGTTATCGGTATCTCAATGCTTTAGTTTAGTTGGTTTCCATTTCAATCTACGTTTCTTTAGTGTCAAACAATTGCCAGGTGCTGAGCTAGGCACCAGAGAAGTGCAGAGCCTGGTGCTAACAGACCTTGGTTCAATCATCAGCTGCACCAGTAGTAATTCTCCGGTTTGAAAATATATTCTATAAGCAGGACACTTTCTACATAGTGCTGGCATGAGGATAAAATAAGATTATTTACATAAAATGCTTAGTATACGCTGTTGTTAGCTGCCATCAAGTCAGTCCCCAACTCTTGGCAACCCCATGCACAACATAATGAAATTGTGACTAGTCCTGCTCCATCTCCATGATTGGTTGCAGGTTGAACCATTATAACCCACAGAATTTTCACTGACTGATTTTCAGAATTAGATCACCAGACCTTCCTCCCTAGCCTGTTTTAATCTGAAAGCTCCACTGAAACCTGTTCAGCATTATAACAACACACAAGCTTCCACTAGCATGAGGTGCACTGGCTGGGAATCAAACCTGGATCTCCTGCATGGATGGTGAGGATTCTAGTACACTACCATTATTATTACTACCGAGATACAAGTTTGAAAGAAACACATTCATATGTTAAAGTTCACAATCTAATGGGCGATCAGGAAACAGAAACAAGTATATATACCGTGAAGAACAGCATTTACTTATTGCCCATGTTGAGTCCAGCATTGAGCTAATACTTTAACATTGAGATACGTCAATTCATTTAATCCTTTCAAAAACTCTGGTATGTGGGTTTTATTATCCTCATTTTTCAGATGAGAAAACTGAGTTCAGTAAAATTAACTAACTTGACCAAAGTCTCTTGCTAATTAGTAGTAGAATTCTAATTTTTTTCTTTTTGGCGTGGGGGGGGATGGCTAACATTTCCTATCTGGAACATAGAAACAACTGCTAGTATCATAAATCTGCTGACCAACTTCCAACAGACAGCTCCCTGTTCAACATCTCAAATTTTATCCTTTCATAAAATTCAGGCTTAATGTTTTCCTAGCTACCTATTGGATATACGCAATGTTGTCTAAAAAGTCAACATGAACACAGGAGACTATGTGGGCAGCTCCTGTTTGGAGGAGAGATGAGAAGGCAGAGGGGGTCAGAGGCTGGCTGAATGGACATGAAAATAGAGGGTGGAGAGAAGGAGTGTGCTCGCTCATCTGAGGGAGGGCAACTAGGAGTATATAGCAAGGTGTATGTAAATTTTTGTATGAGAGGCTGACCTGATTTGTAAACTTTCATTTAAAGCACAACAAAAAATTTTTTAAAAAAAGATGCCCCCCCCCCCCCCCCAAAATCAACATGGCTTAAAAATAGCTCAGTTTTCCTCATCAGTTCCCTATTCCAGCCCCTGGTATGTTCCAGTAATGTCCCTATTCCCAATGTCCTCACACTCCAAATCTCCACTTAGCCTATGCCGCCTCCAATAACTAATTAGCAATCATCAAGTAAGCAGCTGCTACCCATTGAAAAACCACTCCGCTGGCTACTGGGCTTAGGCCTAGGAGAGATGCAAAAACACATAAACCAATTCATCATTTAAAGTAACTTAAAATCTAGAAGTATTCACATAAGATGTTTAAAATGTAAATCATGAAATAGATGATCCAGATAAATGCAACTGGAATTCAGAAGAGAGTTTAACCTGGGCTAGAAAGTCACAGACTGTGTCATGTGAGGGGAGATTTGACTGAACTCTGAAAGATAGAGAGGGCTTTTAAAAACTACTTGAAAAAAAAAGCAGTTGCTTGTGGTGAAACAATCAAACAGTACAGAAAGATGTAAGTGAAAAGAAAGCCCTGACTCACCTTGTCCTAGTCCCTAGGAGAATCTGCCATTAACAATTCATCAGGTAAACAGAATTTAAATAAGGAAGGAGGAAAAAAAAAAAATGAAGAGGAAAGAATGGCCAGAATAGCACCTTCCTGACAAGCAGTGGGCGGTTACGGCAGAGGAGCGGTGTCATGGAAGGGGATAATTACGAAATGCAGCCAAGGAGGATGCAAGCCAGGCTGCGCTTCCATGCATGTGCTGCACCGACATGTCTGAGACCCAGCCGAGTGCCAGACAGGGGCCTGGCGCTGGGGGAGAAGAGGTTAGTAAGAGGGAATGTGACTGCTGTCCTATGGCCTCAAGGACAAAACTTGAGGAGTTTCACAATGACACTGACAGTACTTTAGAAAAGTAAATCTAGATGCAAGTTTAATCAGAAGCGGGAGACCTGGGGGCAAGACGCCCTGTTAAGAGGCTTCTGTGTATTGTGCTTCCTAAACATAAGCTGGCAAAGTCTTATAGTAGCAGTGGCAGAAGAATCAATATAGCATGACCATACAGAATCCAAATACCAAGACTATATAGAATCCACACAGCATGACCACCTCAAACATAAGGAGGAGATATTAAGACCAAGAGAAGTTACATTTGTATGTTTTGCCCAAATCTGGACTGTAATTAAAGGATTTACATAATAGCCAATGATAAGAAAGACTTGAAAGAGAATAAAAAGTCCACCTATTTTAAAATTAAATATATGTATATCTTTTTTACCCGAAGACATCATAAAAATGAAAAGACAAGCCACCAATTATCACTGAAATGCCTATTCAGACAAATGTTTGATATATACAATATATAAATAAATCCTACAAATCATGAGTTAAAAACAAATGCAGTAAAATGGACAACACGTATGAATGGGCAATCCATAGAAAATTGAATGTTAATAAATAAAGGGGAAAAAATGGTCAACCTGACTAGCAATCAAGGAACAAATTAAAACTGTAATGAGATATGATTTCACACCATAAGACTTGCAAGCAATAAAGTATATCATCAAGTGTTGGCAAGGATATGAAGCCAAAGTAGTTCTTATAGATTTGCTGGTGGGAGTACAAATAGGTACACCCCTTTTCACAATTTTGGTATTATCTGAAAAGCATGAAGGTACAAATACCATCCTTTCACAATTCTGTCCTAAGATAAAAACCAAAAACCCACTGCTGTCGAGTCAATTCCGACTCATAGTCGCCCTATAGGACAGAATAGAGCTGCCCAATAGTTTCCAAGAAGCACCTGGCGGATTCAAACTGCCGACCTCTTGGTTAGCAGCCACAGCACTTAACCACTACGCCACCAGGGTTTCCTCTCCTAAGATACCATAAGAAAAGTCTCCGTTATTAGCAGGAGGAGATATGTAAATAAATGTTCATAGTAGCCTTGTTAGGAAACAAATGTCCATCAACACAAGTTGTTGTTAGGTGCTGTCAAGTCTGTTTCAGCTCATTGCGACCCTGTGCACAACAGAATGAAACACTGACCGGTCCTGTGCCGTCCTCACAATTGCTGCTATGCTTGAAACCATTGTTGCAGCCACTGTGTCAATCCATCTCATTGAGGGTCTTCCTCTTTTTTGCTGATCCTCTACTAAGCATGATGCCCTTCTCCAAAGACTTATCCCTCCTGATAACATGTCTGAATTGTGGGAGACACAGTCTCGCCATGTTCCAATTATTAATGGATGCTTGCTGTTGTTTTCTCTCATTTTGCAACCTGCCACATCAGCAAATGAAGGTCCCCAAAGCTTGACTTCATCTACACATTGAGGTGGACTCTACTTTGAGGAGGCAGCTCTTCTCCATTCATATTCTGAGTGCCTTCCAACCCAAGGGGCTCATCTTCCGCACCATATTAGACAATGTTCCGCTGCTATTGATAAGGTTTGCACTGGCTACTTCTTTTCAGAAGTAGACAGTCGGATCCTTCTTCCTCGTCTCTTAGTCTAGAAGCTCAGCTGAAACCATAAGTGACCTTGCAGGTATTTGAATACCAGTGGCATAGCTTCCAGCATCACAGCAATACACAAGCTCCACAGTACGACAAACTGACAGATGCGTGGGGGATCAACAGAAGCCTGATATATTAATTCTGTTATACAATGAGACACCATATAAGAGTAAAAATGAATAAAGTAGATCAATATATATCAACAACACATTGAACAATTAAAGGAAGGTGAAGAACCAAGGAACATGTTACCATTTACCTTCATAAGAGCAAAACAAGACTATACTGATTAGGTACACATACATACATAGAAAAGTACAAGGAAATGCACGGTAGTGATAAACACAAAGCTGAGTATACAGGGTTTCTCTGACGGGGTATCTGCTTAAAGAAAAACTACACTGGGAATTTGAACATTATTGCCAATGATTAATTTCATCGTCTAGGTTTTAGGTACATAGGCTTTTATTATACTATTCTTTAACTTCTTTGGTACTACCAAAATATTACACAATAATTTTTAATTAATAATAAAAGAACTCAAAATATTTTTGACAGAAGTACGGGGTAAAAGGGAAAGGAGTCAAATATTACTTGAAAATGTTTCAAAATGTTTTATGTTTTCTTTTTTTGTTGCCTGTTGGCACAGTGGTTAAAGCGCTCGCCTGCTAACTGAAAGGTTGACAGTTCGAGCCCATTAGCCCCTCCGCAGGAGAAAGATGTGGCGGACTTCTTTCATAAAGATTTACAACCTTGGAAACCCTATGGGGCAGTTCTACTCTGTCCTACAGCGTCACTATGAGTTGGAATCAGCGGGCTGGCAGTGGGTTTGGTTTTTAGGCCTGGTTCTCATCAATTTATGTCTTGATTAGTGCAAAGCCTCCTAATGCTTCTCTCTGTTCCAATCTAGTATTGTCGTTGCAAGGTGCCATCCAGTGGGTTCCAACTCATAGCGACCCTATTTACAACAGAATGAAACACTGCCTGGTCCTTTGCCATCCTCATAATCAATACTATGTTTGAACCCATTGTTGCAGCCACTGTGTCAATCCATCTCATCCAGGGTCTTCCTCTTTTTCACTGACCTACTTTACCAAGCTTTTTTTTTTTTTTTTTTTACTTTACCAAGCATGATATTCTTCTGCAGGAACTGGTCTTTCCTGATAACATGTCCAAAGTACATGAGACAAAGTCTCGACATCCTCACCTCTAAGAAGCATTCTGGCTGTAGTTCCAAGACTGATTTGTGTATTCTTCTGGCAGTCTATGGTATATTCAATATTCTTCACCAACACCATAATTCAAAGTCATCAATTATTCTTCAGTCTTTATTCATTGATCAGCCTTCACATGCATATGAGGCGACTGAAAATACCATGGCTTGGGTCAAATACACCTTAGTCCTCAAAGTGACATCTTTGCTTTTTAATACTTTTAAGAGGTCTTTTGCAGCAGATTTGCCCAATGCAACACATCATTTGATTTTTTGACTGCTGCTTCCATGGAAGTTGGTTGTGGATCTAAGTAAAATGAAATCCTTGACAACATCAATATTTTCTCTGTTTATAACAATTCTCACAACTGGACCAATGAACAACATTATGATAAATGCCTGACCCAAGCCATGGTATTTTCAATACCTATTAGAAGCGAGGATGGCAAGACTTTGTCTCATGTTCTTTGGACTTGTTATCAGAAGGAACCAGTCCCTGGAGAAGGACATCAGGCTCGTTAAAAGTAGAGGGTCAGCAATAGACAGGAATATCCTCAACGAGATGGACTGACACAGTGTCTGCAACAATGAGCTCAAGCATAGCAATGACTGCGAGGATCGTGCACAACCTGGCAGTGTTTCCTTCTGTTGCCACGAGTTGGAACTAACTAGATGGAAACTAACAATAACATCATCATGATGTAACTTATTTGTCCAGTTGTGAGGATTTTTGTTTTCTTTATGTTGAGGTGTAATCCATACTGAAGGCTGTGGTCTTTGGTCTTCATCAGTAAATATTCAATTTCTCTTTGCTTTCAACAAGCAAGGTTGTGGTATCTGCATATCGCAGGTTGTTAATGAGCCTTCCTCCAATCCTGGTGCCATGTTCTTCTTCATATAGTCCAGCTTGTCAGATTATCTGCTCAGCATACAGACTGAATAAATATGGTGAAAGGATACAACCCTGACGCATACCTTTCCTGATTTTAAACCACGCAGTATCCCCTTGTTCTATTCAAAAGACTGCCTCTTGGTCCATGTACAGGTTCCTCACCTGCACAATTAAGTTGTTCTGGAATTCCCACTCTTCTCAATGTTATCCATAATTTGTTATGATCCACACAGTTGAATGCCTTTGCAGAGCCAATAAAACACAGCTATAATATCTTTCTGGTATTCTGTGCTTTCAGCCAAGGTCCATCTGACATCAGCAAAGGTATCCCTCATTTCACGTCCACTTCTGAATCCAGCTTGTATCAGACTCATGTATTAGTATTAATCCAGTAATAGACTCTAGAAAACCCTGGTGGTATAGTGGTTAAGAGCTACGGCTGCTAACCAAAAGATTGGCAGTTCAAATCCACCTATAGGGTCACTATGAGTTGGAATCAACTTAACGGCAGTGGGTTTTTCTCCTACTTACTATTTAAGTCTCACCTTTCCATGAAGGCTCAGCTTAAGATCTTCCTCTTAATCCTCCCTGATTAAAGCCCAAGAAAAGTATAATTAGTCCCATATATTTGAGTACTTTGTTTTATTCTGTAAACATTATTACTAATTATTTCTTATCTCTTAATCTTATCCTTTTCATGAGATTTTAGGATGCCGGAAGAGTTAAACTATGTTTTATGCTTCTGTATTGAGCAGTAATGTGTACATGGTAGAGATTATAATTTTTTGTTTGCCCTACTTGGAAAGGCTCTATACATGCCAAACATCTGACATCTAAAAATTAGATCTCTTAGGATTCTAATCATTAAAGCAGAATCTTTTAAATTATCAATAAAAGAAACGTAAACCTAGAGAAATTACCAAGCCTCAGTTTTTTTTGTTTTTTTTAAATAGGCCATGTCCATGCTGAGTCTGACCTTTTCTCACAGACCATGTAAGACTGAAGAGTGAATACAGCATCTAAATCAAGATGCCAGGTGGCAGGTTAATATAATCATGAAGCTGGCTGATCATACCACATCATTCACCCACAAAGCTGGCCCACCACACCACATCATTCACCCACGAGGCTGGCCCACCACACCACGTCGTTCACCCACGAGGCTGGCCCACCACACCACGTCGTTCACCCACGAGGCTGGCCCACCACACCACGTCGTTCACCCACGAGGCTGGCCCACCACACTGCATCGTTCACCCACGAGGCTGGCCCACCACACTGCATCGTTCACCCATAAGGCTGGCCCACCACACCACATCATTCAGATATATCAGAAGCATAGAGTACACGACACACCTGATCACGGGCTAGTATAAAACATCAGGAAATACCTAGAAGACTATGATTCTATATACATTAATGGTAGATTCCAATATCCTCTGTGAATGAGAGCCACCCCATATAGGTTCTAACTAAGCGCCTATACGGAAATCAAGCTCAAGCAAGAAAGTCCATGAGGCCACTTCTTTCCTTCCCACCACACTCGTCTCTCATTCCTGTGATCTGATTCATCCTTTCACTCACAGAATGAACACTTGTATCCCGCCCATATGCAAGCACCATATTAGCCACTGTCCCTGTTATCCCTTGAGCTTAAGGCACAGAAACAGAAAATGCAATACAAAACTAAGATATAAATATGCATGTGATTCAACAGAGGCATAGAAATGAGTGTTAATCCTATAGGGTGATGGGTAGGAAAGGCTTTAGAGGGGAGCTTGCGCTAAGTCTTGAAAGCAGGGATGAATTCAGTACACAGTAAGTGGAGACAGCTAAGCTATTAACATGTTTATCTTAAGTAAAAATGAGAGGGAACAGGAGGGTTTTGGGGTGGGGGCTGGATTTTTTTTTTTAATCCTTATTTGATTTCAGAACCTTCAAGAGCAGCCTGGAAGTTCCCTAGCTGGGAAATGTAGCTCAGCCTAACCCATCACATTTGGCCATGCAGAGATCAGCTCTGTGTTTACCAGGTATTATCAGTGTAAACTTAGGAACAAGGAATGAAATGGGGTTCCAGGGAGAAGTGGGGGAAAAAAGGCTTCAGAAGAGCCACAGAATCACTTCAGCGTCATCTGAACGGCACAGGCAAGGGTTCACATGATGCACTTCCAAACAGGTTATGGCATCAAAGTCCCCTTTCTGCCCAGCCCCACACACCCCGTTCTAAATGGGAAAGCACATCCCTGGTTTGATAGGAGGAAAAGGTTACTGTTGCCTTCTGGGTTAATGTCTAGAAGAAAAGAGCTTGGAAGGGAATGCTCATACCTTGCGTTTTGACCAGTATGGTATGATGAATCATATCAAAGAAAACTTGTTTGCAAAGTCTGAGACAAGATCAAAATGCCATTTTCCTCTGAAACTGAGGCATGTATTTTGTAAGGAAATGTCAGTGATATCTGGCAGGGAAATTTCTAGTCCTGAAATAAGACTTCATACTATGAGTTTCCACTGAAATTGAAACCAGGGGAGGGTCCACTGGGAAAGGGTATCATCATGAGGTTTGAGGGAGGGTTAACGCCAGTTCTCCTATCATACACTCATCAACGTTCTACAGTAGTAGAATTAAAAAGGAAGTGACTCTAGCAGATGTTTTCAAATTAGCCAAAACCATGTCACAGAGAAGAGCGGCAGAGCTGGCTCTGTGCCCAGAGAGACCTTCCCATAAGCAGCCTGAGGGAACCATTTAAATCATCTAGTAACGCTTCTGGAGCAGAGAGTAGATGCAGAGGCCAGGGAGATAAGCAAGTCACAGCACAATTCCTCCTCTTCTAATTGCTTATTCATGGTTTCAGCAAGACCTCCACTCTGCTGATTATGAGGAAAACAGGGCAAGATTTGGCAATCCCAAAGCACACACTTCATAGCTTGCTTTTGTGTTGTTGCTTACAAAACTGACAAGAAAATTTTGAAAGAAGACAATTTGGCCAGTGACAACAAGAGTAAACTATAATAAGTGAAAATAATCAGTTTAGTTTCAGGCAAATCCTAGAAGAAAGGTGAATTTTTATTTTCCTAGTAGACCCACAGCATTGACATCTAGACCTTGACAACCACAAGTGGGGCAATCATGTCACAGCTACGTGGGTTCTCATCTATTCAAGAACAGGCCCATAAATGTGAGCCAATCCTATATCGATATAGACCGAGAGGGCTTTGTGTGTATGAGCTGCTTTTCCTAAGTGTCACTCATTGCCCAGTAACTTCTACAGGAGAGAAAAACAAGAAAGCACCAAGGAAGAAAAATCTTGAGTTAACAAAGGAAGAGAACACCAGGGTTTCTCACTCAGACACCAGTTGTCCAGCTCCCACCACTTACTAGAACAAAGAAAGTAAAATGATTGGGTCAACTTCTCTTGTGTGTGGTATCCACCTCTGCGTGATGGCAACAAATGAAAAACACTACAATAAGCGAAAATAATCAAACACTGTGCAATCCGAGCAAGGAAAAGAAGACCTCATAGGGAAGCCAATCACCTTTTTAACCTCCTCATATTCACATCCCATTTTTCTTGTTCCCAACCTTGTTTTGCTCTGCAGTTTTGTGTTGTAGGGTTACAAATATTTACTTACCTAAGCAAAATAGATATATTACTGATACTTGTCAGCCCTCATGGAAGGGTTTAAAAAATAGCATTGTGATGATGAGGAAAGAGAAGAAAAGGAACTGGTATCTGGTATCTCACACAATGAATTAGCTGTGGATATTTAATAAATTAAAATGAATGACTACAAGTCCCCAGGTGGTGTAAATGCTTAAGCACTCAGCTACTAATGGAAAGGTTGGCAGTACACAGCCACCCAGACGTGCCTCGGAAGAAAGCCCCGGTGTTCTACTTCTGAAAGATCACAGCCACTGAAAACCCTGTGGAGTGCAGTTCTGCTCTGAAACACACGGTTGTCACCATGAGTGGGAATCAACCCAAGGCAACTGGTCTTGGTGGTAGAGTCCTAACCTAAATCCCCATCTTTGGTAGAAGAATGTTTTAAGCCTTCCTGGGAACAACACCTTTGGCAAATCACATTTAGAGAAAATCACATTCACTGGGAAGTAACAAGAATCAGGCTATAAATTCTCCACAATACATTAGGAAGAAAGGCTTGTGGAAGCCACTGCAGGTATTTCTCTCTTTGAAAGTGGAGAACTACAAGTATTTAGGATCTTCTGGAAACAAAAGAAACAATACAAGACCTGAGGTAATTTTGAACCTCTAAGTGTCTTAGCAGCATAAAGATATTAGAGGACGCTAGAAAAGGGCCTTCTTGTGGTAGCATTTCTTTAAAATTAAAAAAAAAAAAAAAACCTGCAAAGAAAACAGCAAACCATGAGATAAGGCACAGACAATAAGTGCAGGGGGTGGGGATTGGGGAGAAGTGTTTCAGTTATTAAAGGAGTCCTTTTAACCTTCCAGTTTTCACGGTATTTCCTTAGCAAGGGAAAAAGAAAATGACCAAAGGAGGGAGATGAAAAAAACAAAAGAACTTAAAACTACATTGTTTCCCTAAATTAAGAAAAGAGACAAGTGTGGTTTCTATAGAGATGAAATTTCATAAAAGTCTTCCAACTGGATGCTTGCCTGAGAGCAAACAGTTCCTTCTGCACCAAGACGAATTGCTCCACAAAGGGTGGGACACTTTGTGGCGTGATCAAGAATTTGAGTTGATCATAGAAATTTCACTATAGAAATAATACAAATAAAGATCTTAAATGCTGTATGAACCAGGAGCTGGAATTTTGTTTCCTTAACAGATTAAGATAGGACTCATTAACCCAAAACCTACTGCCATTGAGTCAATTCTGACTCACAGTGACCCTATAGGACACAGCAGAACTGCCCCATAGGATTTCTTTTTTTTTTTTTTTTAATCTTTACAGAAGCAGACTGCCACATCTTTGTCCCACGGAGCAGCTAGTGTGGTTCGAACCACCGACCTCCCAGTTAGAAGCCAAGCACTTAGCCACTGCACCACCAGAGATCCCCTAGCATTCATTATACTATTCTTTGTGAATCTGAAATATAGTTCAACCCATTATGTGAAATCAAAGTAAAAGCACTCAATTTATTGTTTCCAGAGAAGTTGCTATTCAAAGAATATGGTACTCACATCAATGAAATTGTACCTGAAACTATTACTATGCTACATATCTCCAAATGTGTAATTAGCAAAACTTAAGTTCCCCTCTCCCCGGTTTTAATTTTATATTTAAAAATTCTGTACGGTTATATGTAACAAAGGCACACACACCTAAAAGAGTCAAAACAAACTTCACGCAATTCCTATTACAAGTTCTGATTCAAGAGGACCCTTAATCACAGGATTTAGAAAACAGAACACCACAGTTCCTTTTAGATTATTTCTCAGGATGGGATCCATAACACTTTGGGAAGAGGACTTGTTTTCCATTTGCTTTCAATAATCACTAATATACCTCATCACGTTTTCAGGGCTGGCAGAACGAAGTTTATACTGAAGGAGAAGTTACAGATTCTAAACCATGAAAAGTCCCTACAGGGAAGACTCAGATGTATATTTTTCCCCAAAAGCACAATTGCTTCTGTATGATTTGAAGAGCTTTGTCAGAAAATTGCTTGACAATTTTTTAAGTAATCTGTCAATTTTCATTTTGCCAATATTTATATTGCCTATAACTTTTTAGATAAAAAATATTTTTATTCGGCAAACTAATCTTAGAATAAAAATATATAGGGAAATCCAGAGATAGATGTAAGTTTTTTTTTTTTTAATATCCTATATTGGAAATCCATTCAAGTTTTCTCAGCAAAACAAACTTACATCTTCCCTTAATTTAAGTGATTCAATTAGGTTTCTTTGAATCCACATGACTTCTGATCTGGAACCAGGAATATTTCAAGGCATGGCCTTCACTGCAACAACTCTGAACTGAACTACCAAACCCAAAAGACAGTAAGACAAAACTAGCGTTACAAACTCTCTGTTCACTTTCCAATGCAGGCGGCTTTTATCACTTAACCTTTTCAATTCCATACATTTTACACAAATAGATTCAATATTTATAGTTTTGAACTTCCTTTTTAAAAACTTAGACGAAGAAATCTCTGTCCTTTTGGCAGCAGATAATCTGGGATACTTGTAGCAGTTCTTGCCTCCAAGTCATTTCCGGTCAAACTGGAATAAAGACCACTGCTATAAATGCAAAATGACACAGGCCATAAAAACTACCTTCCTGCTATAAAGGACAGTCAAAAAGAAGTTGGCCTTCATGGTTATACGATTTGCAAGATATTTGCATTCTGTCCTAAAATCATTTCGTGGTTCCAAACATGTCTCATTCCATTGTCTGAATACAATTCAGGCTGTTCTACCATTACATTTTAGGAAGCCATCCATTAAGACCGTAAAAGCTAAAGATCTGTCTTTAATTGTTATATTATTATGTCTTTCACGATTATAATCCCATAACTTCATGTGTTCCCTGTACAGCCGGCCGCGGGGTGGGGGGGGGGGGTGCGGAGAGGACATCTCTAACACACCGGAGCCTGTGTCACTGTCTAGAGTGGAGAGTATCGCTTGAGTTCTTAAAGAAAATCTCATTCATCAGCTTCCTGTCCTCACCGCCCTTAGCCCCTTCCCCTTCTTATCCCCTCCCCTTCTCCGACAGAAAATTCCGCAGCATTTGAGCCCGGGGGAGCTGCCCGGGAGGCGGGGACGGGGAGCCGCGCTCCTACAAGGCACCCTAGTGTCCCCAGCGCCGGCAGCGGCGCGGCGCGGCGGGCGGCCCCTTCCCACGGCCTCCCGGGCCGGCGGGGGAAAGCCGGGCGAGCTCGCCCTCCGCGGAGCACGCAGCAGCCGCGACTCCTGAATACAGGGGCTTCATCGCCGCCCCGGCCCCTCTGCAGGTCCCTCCGCAGCTGCAGCCGCCACTCAATGAAAGTGCAATTTGTTATCTCTCCTGGCCCCGAGGAGGGGTCACTGTTCGAGTTCAGATTCAACCCCGCTCATTGAATTCGCTCTGCTGACTTACTGAATGCCGGGTCTCATCCCCAGCGCCGCGGTTCGCCGGGACTTGGCCTTGGCTGCGCGCTGGGGGCGACGCTCCAGTTACTTCCCGCCCATTGGAGCTCTTCTCTCCGCGTCCCTCTCTCTGTATCTGTCTCTTTGTACGTCTCTCTCTCTGCCTCTTTTTGTCTCTATTCCTTTCTCTTACACATACACACACCCTCGGGGGAGGGATTTCTCCACAACCACCGCCAAAATGTCACCCAAAAAGCAAGTGCAACAACTTGCTTGGGAAACGACCCAGGAACCTGCTGAGAATCCCCCGCAGCGAGGAGCCCCTCCTCCCCTACAAGGTGCATCGGGTGCCTGTGAATTTGGTCCGTGGCGATGACCTGGACTGGTGTTCTCCTCCCCTCCCCCTTCCAGGACCCGGTCGCAATTTAAAGCCGTCCCCTCCTCGGATCGCCGGGGCAACCGCAAGGACCGCTCTACCGAAGAGGGGCGCGTCGGCCCCCTGGGTTCCCAGGGCTCCCAAGGGGCCCTGAGATGCGTCCCGGGGGCGGATGGCGAAGGCGGAGACGACGGTGAAGGTTCCCGGAGAAGCCAGCCAGGAGCCCCCCCGGCCGGCTAAGAGACCTCCGACCGCGCGACGGGAAGGAGCCACCCAGCGCGCCGCGACCGCCGCCCGCGCACCCAACCGCTCCGCGGTGCATCCTGGCGTTACCTTGCCGCTGCCCGCAGTCCGGCCCTCGGGTCCTCCGTCCGTCCGTCGGTCCCACGAGCCTGGACGAGAGGCCGAGGGGGCTGTCCCCGCGGCTGGGACGAGCTCTCAGCAAGGTGACGAGAAGGACTCCAGAGAGGAGCCGAGGCGGCTGCGGCTGTTCGCGAGGCCGAGGCTGCCTCCGAGTCTCCGCGGCCGAGGGTGTCGGCGAGGCCGTATCCCCGGGCTTGCGGCGCCGGGAGCGCAGCGCTCGCCTCTGGCGCCGAGGCTGAGCGCTGGGGAGAGGCGGGATAAGGCGGCGGGGCTGGGCTGGCCAACCGCCCCTGGGTGCATGTTATTACGGCGAGGAGGAGGAGTCCCGCGCTGCCCCCGCCCAACCACCCGGGCCGGCTCACGGGCGGCGACCGCGGCCCGGAGCCAGCCGCTCCCACCTGCCGATTACTACTGCGCGGCCGCTCGCCCTGGACTCCGCCTAGGCACGTGCGCTCAGGCCGGGGAGGTGCCCGGCTCGCTCCGAGCGTGCTTCGGGCCTGCCAGAGCTGTTGGCCGATGCTAGGGGCTGGGGAGCGCCACAATAGCGCGTTCTGCCCGCTCAGCCTTCAGGTGGAAAGTGCATTAACACTTCAGCGGAGGGAGAGCCCAGCCACCTCGGGCTGGAACGTAGAGGCCAGCACCCCTTTAATGGGCGTGACCCTAGTGGTTCTTTAGCGCCGCGTGTTTGAGAATTAAGCCTTCTGCTCCTCTCCAGCGGTTGTTCTAACCTTGTCTTTTAAGGGAGGGAATCAGAACACTTTAACACTTTCTGTCACAGAACATCAACTTGGCAAGCCGAGGGTTTGGGGGCCTCTCCTCTCCATCCTCGGTGTCCCTAGTAGAATTTTTGAAGAAGCAGTCGCCAGGGAGAAGACGGGATAGTGGAAAGCTTCAGAGTCAGAGAGAGCGACGTTCAAACCTCAGCGCCATCACTTTCAAACCGTTATTCCTTAAAGCATCGGTTTTCTCAGGGTGTTGTGTGTATTAGATTGCACAGTACGTATTCCACCAAGTCCACTTCGTATTTAGCCTCAAGGTAATTAGAAAAATGAATCCATTTTTCTCCTGTCCCTCTGATGTCTGTAAACTCTCCACTCTGTGTCTGAAGTATGGTTGGAAATCTATCGCATTCACATAGGCTGAGGGCCACATCTCTAAACCATGCTACCTCTAAATCATGCTTTGAAAATAAGAAGAATCCACATATCTTGAAAATAAGACTAGAGGTAAATCGCGTGAGTAGGTGAACTGGGATGTGGGTCAAAGACAGAAAAAAAGTCTATCCGTTAAATAATGAGCTCCTAACTACTTTGGTTCTGAGACACCAATAGTTAAAATAATGGTGATAAATCACTAACTTCCTGTTTTCCTCCAACCCAAAAAAGAATTGGTATCTTCATGGAGAATGCCCTTTGTTCTATAGTTCCCAGCAAGAACATTACACCAAAAAGTATATAATCTTCTTTATGTAATTATACTCATAAAGTTAAAGCATAAGATTTAGCATCTGTTTTGTGTGATATCTAATTATAAATATTAATAGAACATCCTTTTTTTTAAGCACTTATAAAATTGAAGATAAATGAAAAACAGCTTCCATGAAAATATGACTCAGATAAATAATCTTTTCCACAATTTCACTGTGTGATTTTCCATTAAAGGAAAAAAGAAAAAAAAAAACTTTTAAACCACTACACACTTGAAGGAATGACGGCAAATTCTCAGCTTTAGCAATGTTCTTTGAAATATTCCTAGCCAATCCAAGAATTACTACACAGGGGAATTTATCATCCTGTGACCTTATTTAAATAAGCACAGTGCCACCTCTACAGAAACAGACGTGGGAGGCTGAATAATGGTCCTGGAAAGAAGTCCATATCCTAATCCTGGGAACCTGTGAATGTCACCTTACATGGCAAAAGGAATTTTGCAGACATGAGCAAGTTAAGGATCTTGAGATGGTGAGATTATCCTGGATTATCCAGGTGGGACCTATGTAATCACTAAACCAAAAACCAAATACATTGCCATGAAGTTGATTCCGACTCATAGTATTTCATAGTAGAACTGTGTTTCATAGTAGAACTGTGCTCCACAGGATTTTCAATGGCTGTAATCTTACAGAAGTAGATTGCCAGGTCTTTCTTCCACAGTGCTGCCATGTAAATTCTAACCACCATTTAATAGTTGATTGCACCTGGGGGTTTGCACCACCCAGAGATCTTTAATGTACTCACTAGAGTGTTAATAAACGACAGAGGGAGGCAGAAGGATCAAAGTCAGAGATGGAGATATGATGGTGGAAGCAGAGTCAGGGTGATGTGATTTTTGTGAGGACTCAACCTGCCATTACTGGCTTTGAAGATGGACAGGACCACAAGTCAAGTAATGTGGGCAGCCTCTATAAGCTGGAAAAGTAAAGGAAATGGATTCTCCCCTAGAGACTCCAGAAGGAAAATAATTCTAATGACACTTTGATTTTAGCCCAGTGAAACACATTTTGGATTTCTGACCTACAGAACTCTAAAAAACTTGTGTCGTTCTAAGCCACTAAATTTGTGGTGATTTTTCATAGCAGCAAAAAGAAATTAACACTGATTTTGGTACCAGAAGTGGGGTGCTACTATAACAAATAGCTAAAAAATATGGAAGTGGATTTGAATTGGTTAGAGGCTGAAAGAATTTTGAAGGGCTTGATAGAAAAACCCTAGATTTTACTGAACAGACTCTGAGTAGAAATATAGATGAGGAAGTGAGGAACATATTAGAGAAAAACCAAAAGCTCCTTAGAGAATACCTAAATTGTTATGAACATGTTGTTAGTAGAAACATTCATGGTTAAGATTCTGCCAATGAGGGTGAAGATAGAAATGAAAAACATGTTGTTGGGTACTAGAGAATACAGTATGCTTGCTTTAAAGTGGTAGATAGCTTAGCTGAATTGTATCTGGGGTTATGTGGAAAGCTAAATCCATAAATGAGGAACCCAATATATATATATATATATATATATATAGCTGAGAAAATTTCCAAGCGAAGTATTGAAGGGTGGCCTGGTTTCTTCTTGCTGTTTATAAGAAAATGGGAGAGGAAAGAAGTTGAAGGAAAAACTATTAAACTAGAAAGAATCAGGGGTTGGAGGATGGAGCAAGATGGTGAAGTGAGTGGACACTGTAATTTACTCCCCCAGGAACTAACTCACTGAACAATGAATAAAAACAAGCAGAGGCTGAGACCTCAGAACTAAGGACAGCAACTGAGGTATTGGAGAGTCGAGGGGAGTCCAGAAGCAGGAGAGAAGAGGAACAGGGTCAGTACAGAAGTGGGGAGATCCTACCCCCTAACATCTGGAGTGTTCACTCATCTCAGTCACTTTGGGACAGGGCTGGGTAACACCCCAAACAGGCAACAAAGAAAAGGAACTAATCTGAGGACACTCTAGCCTGACTTTTTTTAAAGGTGGCACAAATGGGCCATGGAAGTACACAGGCCACACAATTGGGAGAGGGCTAAGGGAGACCATAGTGCTACATAAGAGTACTTTTGAATCCCACTGAGCCCCAAATGGACAGTCACTAGGACTGGGAGGAGCTGCAAGGGTAGCAGGGTGAAGGGAATGCTTCAGAATGGCAGGATGGCACAATGGGAAAATGGCCTACAGCAGGACACTGTGGGCAAGCCTATGCAGGGGCACCCAGGAGGGAAAGATATAGAGAGCCCTCCACCTTCCCCACAGTAAAGTCAAGCACTACTGCTGACATCAGTGTCTGCATCCAGAAAATACCCTCTCCCATGCGTGCATTTTGAGTTCCTGACACCAAGCATCTAGAATTCCTGAACTAGCACTGAAGATAAGAGTGCCATCTAGTGGTTCTCAGGAGAAGATACCAAGTCCATTGCCACTGGGTCATGACTCACAGAGAACCTCTCTGACTCACAGAGAACCTGCAGGACTGAGAGAGCTGCCCTGTGGGTTCCCAGGGCTGTGCATCTTTGTGAAGGTGGTTTGCTGTGTCTCTCTCCTGCAGAACAGCTAGTAGGTGCAGGCCTTAATGTTTTGGCTGGCAGCCAGGTGCTTGGCTTGCAGCCAGGTGCTCGGCTGCAGCACCACCAGGACTTTCTAATCAGAAAATTTCCTACAATAAAGAGGACACAAAATTTAAAGCAAAAAAAGGTAACAAAATAGCCCAAGTTCAACAAAAGATAGTAAAACATACAAAATCCCAAGAGAAGGAACAATCAAAAGCAAAACATAAAGAAAAGAAAATCTCTCCTATAGGGTTTAGAACAATGCAAAGAATTGATAATTTTTGGACTATGGTGCTAAGTATATTTAAGAAACCAAAAAGCACGCATAAAACAAACTAGTGAAAACCAGGAACAAATGGAGAAACAAAATGACAGACTTAAGAAGGAAATTGAAAACATCAAAAAAAAAAAAAAAAAGAGAGAACTACTGGAGCTGAAGAATAAAACATCTGAATTAGAAAAGTCAAGAGAAATAACAACACAGTAGAACAGACAGAAGATAGAATAAGCGAACTAGAAGACAAAATAATTGAACTTACCAAGTATCAAGAGAAACAAAAGAAAAGAACAAAAAGAGTACTCCAAAAGGAAAGCTAGAGCATTAAGAAGTAAGTACAAAGTAAACTTATCGAGTATAGGTATATTTATGCTAATGAAGACACATCAACAGAAATGGGAGGGAGGAGCAGATGAGGAATAGATTTATTAAGTTAAAGTTCTACATAAACTATTGTTCACATGTTAAACATTGTTCTAATTGTAAGTTGTGTAATCTAACCTATGTAGTAACCACTAAGAAACCACCAAGAAGAAACATTCAGAAGACAAGAAAGAAAATAACAAAAAGGCTCATCACAAGAAAGCAGCCAAATACAAAAACAGAAAAATCAGAATTAAAAAAAAAACTAATAAGATATGAAACACACACACAAAAAGCAAAATGAGTGGTAGACAATTCATGTTCAGTAATAACCTTAAATATAAATGGTTTAAACCCCTGTGCAAAAGGCAGAGAGTGGCAGAATGGATTTAAAAAAAAAAAATCCATCTTTTTGCTGTCTACAATAAACACACCTTAGAGATAAAGACACAAACAGACTGAAAATAAAAGGATGGAGAAAAGTATTCCATGCAACCAGTAAACAATAAAAGGCGAAAGTGGCCAAACTGATACCAGATAAAATAGGCTTCAAATCAAAATCTATTACAAGACATAAAGAAGGACATTACATAAAAATAAAATAGTCACTTCAGCAAGAAGACATAACAATTATAAATATATATGCACCTAACAGCAAATGCATTAAAGTTTTTAAAGTTTGAAACAAATCCTGGCTAATAGAAAGGAGAAATAGACAACTCCACAATAATGGTAGGGAACTTCAAAACACCACTTTCAATTGTAGACAGAACATATAAAAAGAAAATTACTAAAGACATTGAGAGCTTAAATAAAACCATAAGCCAATTGGACCTAAAGAACATATATAGAACACTCTGGCCAACATCAGAGCAACACATGTGCTTCTCCAGCACACATGAATCATTTTCCAGAATAGACCATATGCTAGGACACAAAACAAGGCTCAACATATTTAAAGATTGAAATCATGCAAAGCATCTTCTCTGACTATAACAGTATAAAGTTAGAAATCAACTGCAGGATAAATGATGAAAAAAGGGTAATAAATACACGGGATCTAAATTATGCACAACTAAAAAACTATTGGGTCACAAAAGAAACCAAAATTAAATTTTAAAAATTCCTAGACTCAAACGAAAATGAAAACACTACATATCAACACCTTTGGGACACAGCAAAAGCAGTACTCAGAGGGAAATTTATAGTATTAAGTGTCCATATTAAAAAAGATTGAAAATTATTAACTTAAATGGACGACTTGAACAAATAGAAAGGGAAGAGAAAAGAAACAAAAACACTACCAGAAAAAAGGAAATAATAAGGATCAGGGCAGAAATAGATAAAGAAACAAGTGAAAGAATCAACAAAACTAGATGTTGGTTCTTTGAAAGGATCAATAAAATAAACAAACCACTAGCTAAACTGACAAAAGAAAAGAGCCAAAAAAGGCAAATACTCAAATTAAGAAATGAAATTGGTGACATTACAAGTGATCAAACAGCGATAAAGAAGATCAAAGCTGATTACTATGAAAAATTATGCTTCAACAAATTTGAAAACCTAGGTGAAATGGACAAATTTCTAGAAACACACTACCTATCCAAAATAACACAGAGGTAAAAAAATTAAATAGAGCCATTACAAAAGAAGAGATTGAAGATGTCATCAAAAAACTGCCAACAACAATGAAAATGCTCAGGGCCAGATGACTACACTGGATTCTACCAAACATTCAGAGAAGAGTTGACACCAATCCTACGCAGTTTCTTCAAATACATAAAAGGGGAAGGAACAGTACTGAACTCTATGAAGTCAGCATAACCCTGATACCTAAAGCAGGCAAAGACATCACAAAAAAAGAGAAAGAAAGAAAATTATAGACCAATACCCCTTATGAACATAGACGCAAAAATTTTCAACAAAATCCTAGCTAATAGACTTCAGCAACATAAACAAAAAAAATCATACACCATTATCAAGTGGGATTCATACCAGGATTACAAGTGTGGTTCAACATTAGAAAATCAATCAATGTAATCTACCACATAAATAAAACAAAGGAAAAGAACCATATGATCATATTAATTGATGCAGAAAAGGCATATGATAAAATTCAACTTCCTTATCTGTGAAACATTTCATAACATGGAGGAACCTGGAAGGCATTATGCTGAGTGAAATTAGTCAGTTGCGAAAGGACAAATATCGTATAAGACCACTATTATAAGAACTTGAGAAATAATTTAAACTGAGAAGAAAACATTCTTTTGTGGTTACAACAGGGGGAAGGGAGGGAGGGTGGGAGAGGGATATTCACTAATTAGATAGTAGATAAGAACTACTTTAGGAGAAGGGAAAGGAAGCACACAATACAGGGGAGATCAGCACAATTGGACTAAACCAAAAGCAAAGAAGTTTCTGGAATAAACTGAATGCTTCAAAGGCCAGCATAGCAGGGGCAGGGGTCTGGGGACCATGGTTTCAGGGGACATCTAAGTCAATTGGCATAACAAAATCTATTAAGAAAACATTCTGCATCCCACTTTGAAGAGTGGCATCTGGCATCTTAAACGCTAGCAAGCAGCCATCTAAGATGCATCAATTGGTCTCAACCCACATGGATCAAAGGAGAATGAAGAACACCAAAGACACAAGGTGATTATGAGCCCAAGAGACAGAAAGGGCCACATGAACCAGCAACTACATCATCCTGAGACCAGAAGAACTAGATGGTACCCGGCTACAACTAATGACTGCCCTGACAGGGAACACAACAGAGAACCCCTGAGGGAGCAGGAGAGCAGTGCGATGCAGACACCAAATTCTCACAAAAAGACCAGACTTAATGGTCTAACTGAGACCAGAAGGACCCCGGTGGTCATGGACCGCAGACCTTCTGTTGGTCCAGGATAGGAACCATTCCCGAAGCCAACTCTGCAGACATGGATTGGACTGGACAATGGGTTGGAGAGGGATGCTGGTGAGGAGTGAGCTTCTTGGATCAGGTGGACACTTGAGACTATGTTGGCTTCTCCTGCCTGGAAGGGAGATGAGAGGGTGGAAGGGGTTAGAAGCTGGCGAAATGGACATGAAAAGAGAGAGTGGAGGGAGAGAGCGGGCTGTCTCATTAGGGGGAGAGTAATTGGGAGTGTGTAGCAAGGTGTATATGGGTTTTTGTGTGAGAGACTGACTTGATTTTTAAACTTTCACTTAAAGCACAATAAAAATTATTAAGAAAAAAAATTCAACTTCCTTTCCTGATAAAAACTCTCAGCAAATTAGGAATAGAAGGGAAATTTCTTAACGTAATTAAGGGCATATATCCAAAACCAACAGCCAACCTTATACTCAATGGAGAAAGGCTAAGAGCCTTCCCTTTGAGAACAGGAGCAAGACAAGGATGCCCATTATCACCACTCTTATTCAACATCGTATTGGCAGTCTGAGCCAGACCAATACGAGAAATAAAAGGTATGCAAATCAGAATAGAAGAAGTAAAACTATCTCTATTTTCAGATGACAAGATCCCATACAGAGAAGACCCTAAAGATTCCACAAGAAAACTGCTAGAACTAATAGAATTTAGCAATATTTCAGGGTACAAGATCAACACACAAAGATCATTTGGGTTCCTCTACACTCACAAAGGGTACTCCAAAAAAGAAATCAAGAAAACAATACCATTTACAATAGCTCCCAAATCAAAAAAATACCTAGGAATAAACCTAACTACAGACGTAAAAGACTTATACAATGAAAATTATAAAGCGCTATTAAAAGAAACTAAAAGAGACAAACTACGAAAAGATGTTCACGATCGTTAGCCATTAAAACCCATTGCCATCGAGTCAATTCTGACTCATAGTGACCCTATAGGACAGAGTAGAACTGCCCCATAGAGTTTCCAAGGAGCACCTGGTAAATTTGAACAGCTGATCTTTTGGTTAGCAGTCATAGCTCCTAACCACTATGCCACCAGGATTTCCCATTAGCCATTAGTGAAAAGCAAATCAAAATTACAATGAGATATCATGTTACAGTGCCTAAAATGGCACTGAGTAAAAACAATAACAGATAACAACAAATGTTGGTGAGGATGTGGGGAGATTGGACACTTTTCCCTTGCTGGTGGGACTGTAAAATGGTACAGCCACTATGAAAAACGGTATGGCGCTTTCTCAAAAAACTAGAAATAGAACTATCCCATGATTCAACAGTCCCACTACTAGGTATATACCCTAACAACCAGCCAATGAACCTGTTGCCGTGGAGTTGATTCCTACTCATAGTGACCCTATATGACAAAGTAGACCTGCATCCTAGAGTTTCCAAGGGGCAGCTGGTGGATTTGAACTGCTGACCTTTTGGTTAGCAGCCGAGTTCTTAACCACCATAGCCACCAGGGCTCTTGTGTATACCCTAAGCCAAATCAAACCAAATCCATTGCCGTGGAGTTGATTCCGGCTCATAGTCACCCTATTGTACAGGGTAGAACTGTCCCATAGGGTTTCCAAGGAGCACCTGGTAGATTCAAACTGCCAACCTTTTGGTTGGCAGCTGTAGCTCTTAACCACTACGCCACCAGGGTTTCCCTTTAACCACTAAAAAAAATAGAGACCTAAAAATAATGACAAGAATAGACATGTTCACACCTGTGTTCATTGATGTTTTATTCATAATAATGAATAAATGGAAACATACCAAGAGATTTTCTAGACTTTTGCACTCACTGATCACCTCCAGTCTATCACCAAACACTGTTGACTTCTCTCCTCATCTGTATAGATCGTGAATTCTTCCTATCTTTCCATTTTTATTACATAGCGCTGTCGTGCTTTCATCATCTGAGTTACTGTAATGTCCTTCTACTGTGTTTTCTTTATCCCAGTCTCACTTCCTCTGCATCGAAGGGAGAACAATCTTCTAAAACTGCAACTCCAACTTACCTCAATTCTTAAAAATCTTCAATAATTGCCATTGCCAGCTGTATAAAGTTTAGCTCTTACAATAACATACAAGGCTCTCCATACATTTCATTCTACCTTCTCCTTCAGCCATTGCTCCCGTGATTTGTACATTATGTTTCTGTAAATCAGACTGCTGCTGATAATGCCATTTATGTAACATGCTCTGTAGTGTATCTGGACCTTCCTCACACTATCCCCTCTGTCTTAAATGCCCTCTCTCTGCTTTTGCTGGCTAACGTTTGTTTATCCTTTAAGTCTGGCTTCAGCATACCTCTTCCTTAAATCATTAAACTGGATTAAATGCTGCCACTGCTCACCATATCTCCACTATCTTAGTTCTCACTACTTTATATGAAAAACTTCAGGCTATCTGGGTTTTTTCTTTTAGAATGAAGCTATCCGTATTTGGGTCCCAGACCTATGGCATAGTACTTGCCTCTTAACAGATAATCAATATTTGTGGACTGGATTGACCTGAACTGTTTGGAAAACATTTTGTGAAGTCAGTGTATATTTAGTATAATTTAACATAAGCCTATATGTGACATAATATAACCTGTAGCCAAATTTTAAGCCCTGTTCCTTACCAGGTTTAATACATAGGGAGCTTTCTTTGTTATGTTACTTTAAAAAAAGAAATAAAAAATTGAGGAGAGACATAAGAAGACATCCTGTCAGGTTTTTTTTTTTTAATAGCCAACCCAGTGAAATAAAATCCTCAAATGCTCTTCAATGACCACTTTTGCTTTAGGTTTTATTTAACATTTTTTAAATTACAGATGTAAATGCTGGAATACGGTGGTTTGAGCTATTCTCCCATTCCTTCTTTTCTTTCCTGTCATTCTTGTTTACAGATTAATCTACGTACAGGGTCTGCTCCTCTTCTCTCATTCCCTTACCCCCGTTTACTCTATCACCCATTGTAATATGCCTTTAGATCTACCCATTGTGATCTTGCTCTGTTCTGACAAAGGTGACCTGATTTTCCCAACTAATAGACCTTTTTTAGTTCCTGCTTCCTTGGTCTTTAAGTAGAATTTTAGGCTATTGATACTTGATTTTTCCAGTTTTCCTCTGGAAACTTCCATTACTTTACTCTGTTCAAGTTTTCCTTCTCTTCAGCTCTTCACCATTTTCTACTACTTCTTTTATGCTCCCAAAATGGTAGCTGAGGTCACTGGTGAAGGTGAAATCATCTCAAAAGAATGTGTAGCCTTCATGAAGAGACAGGACTTGTGGTCAGAGCCCTGGGGAATCCCTGTGATACTCACTGCCGGGGAAGGAAGAAAGGCTGGGAGAAACCCAGGAAAGTAGTGCCATGAAAACTAAGAATGAGAGAATCTTAGGAAATGGGATTCCATCTGAATCCAAATCAGCATTTCTATATACAGAAACTCTCCTCTGAAAAGAAATTAATATAGATATCACAAATTCTGTATATACAAGCCAAATGTGCCATCTTCCATCCACTATTTGCACTTTTCCAAATATTCTTTTCCCACTGATGACTGGCTCCGCAACAGATACCAAGATACCGAAGCCAGAAATATTGGAATCATCCTGAGATTCTTTCTTCCCCCTTATCTATAGCATCTAACTAGTCACCAAATTTTACCAAATTTCTACAACAATAAGCTCATCTACTTCAGTCTTCTGCTTAAATTTTTTTAGTACATACTCCATGTCTTCAAGACAAAATCTCAAACCTTAGATATGACATAAAAACCTTTTTCAGTCTGGTTCTCTAGTCATTAACTTATAAAAAATAATGTATTTGAATGGGGTTACTTTTAATGTTTTGGAACAGTGGATTAAAACCTTTACTGAAATAAGTGGAAAATAAAAAGTTGGAGTGAAATGTAAATATGACGGTATCTAAATTTATTTTATTTTTATGACGGTATCTAAGAACAACGAGTATAAGAAAGAAAATATGTTCACCCTTATATACAAAGCATGTGTTAGCACATGGCCCTGGGCCAACTACATACCAGAATAGTGAAAAAAAGGGAAAGAAAGAATCAGAATATCTGACAGCTAACAAAAATAAATGAATATGTTATGGTACAAATCGTGAGAAGAGAGACAACAGCGATTTTGGTGCTTAGAAGCATTGTGTTTAAGAATTCTCCTTTAAGCATTTTAATTTATCAGACATTTTACTCTTTCAAGAAATCTCTAGCAATTATGTAGCATTCTAATTTCTCCAAAGACATAAATGTTGTTGACAGATTACGTTAAGTAAAATTTTTGAAAACAAATAACAGGATTATTTTTTAACTTTGATTTTATGTGCAATGGATCCAGCAAACTAAAAGAATAATTTCATTATCAATCTCAGTAATTCTATTTTTGCATTGCACTTGATTTGATAGCCCATCTTATTCCTCTCTAGTTTATATTTAAATGTTTTAAAGATGGAGATTGTCTTAGTTGCCTAGTACCACTCTAACAGAAATAACACAAGTGGATGTCTTCAACAAGGAGTTTATTCTCTCACAGCCTAGTAGGCTAGAAGTCCAGTTTTCTAGGTGTCAGCTTCAAGGGAAGGCTTCCTCTCTCAGTCCGCTCTGGGGGAAGGTTCTCGTCATCAATCTTCCCCTGGACTAGGGGTTTCTCAGGGCAGTATCCTCAGGTCCAAAGGACACACTGTTCCTGGAGCTCCTTTCTTGGTCATATGAGGTCCCCCCCCACCCCCCGTCTCTCTGCTTGCTTCTCTCTTCTATCTCAAAAGAGGTTGGTTCAATGCACAGTCCAATCTTACAGATTGTGTCCTCCCTCATTAATATAACTGCCGCTAATCCTATCTCATCAACATCATAGAGATAACATTTACAAAACATAGGAAAATCACATCAGATGACAAAATGGTGGACAATCACACAATACTGGGAATCATGGCCCAGCGAAGTTGACAGACATTTTGGGGGGACACAATCCAATCCATGACAGACATATTCTTGATATGACCTGAAATTAGCATAGACCATCAACTTAACCAGCAATGAACACACATACTTGTGCAGAATTTTATTGTTTTCATTGTTATGTTTGAAAAAACCAAACCAAACCCAGTGCTGTGCAGTCAATTCCGACTCTATGTTTAGCAGTGTTAAAAGAAAAATATCTTCCTTTTTTAATGAAAGAATAGATAATTCAGGGAAAATCAGAGGTTAATTTCCAGTGATTGCATGAATAACTGGGTAAATTACATACAAAGAATTCTATGAATAAACCATAATCTCTTAAGAATCAGATTCTTTAGATACAAATTTGTCATAAAATATAACTTACTGAATCTCAGAAGCACAGCTCCCACGCATTAATATTGATGTGTCCATACCAAGACATTTTAAAAGCACATTAGAAAACAAGGCGAGCAAATATTCTTGTCTGGGAAGCTAAAAAGATTGAGGTGGATTTCCTAAGGGGCATTTATCATATCCCGTGTCTAATATGCACTCTTTCAAAAAATATCAATCATAAGCTGTTTTTACTGTGCTTAATATCAAGAGATTTACAGGGGCAAAAAATCAAGATATGTCTTTTGTCCCTAAGAATTTCCCCTTCTAAAGCAGAAGTCGATGAAATAATAATATTGGTAAAACGTATAGTTCAATGTACTCAAGTTGGCGTTGACCAAATGGTAGGTGATGATGTTGGCCATAATGGTGATTAGTATCACAGTTTGTAAGCATCATTATTAAAGTGATAACACATCACATAAGTTTTCACGTACCAGAAACCTGACATCTCTGTATTATAACCCAACAACATTGTTAATTTACATAGGGAACGTGGCAGAAACATGCTAGCTGTTCACCAAAACTTAATTTTCACTTTCTTCTGGGCACAGAACTAACCTGCCTTTCCCAGACTACCTAAAGTTAGGTATGGCCGTACAGATGTGTTCTGGTGAAGGGAATGTAGGTAGAAGTGCTGTGTGTGTCTCCTCTAAGTCAGGCCGCAGAAACGTCTTCCAGAGCCTTCTCTTTCTCTCTTCCACTACTGAAAGAATAACGATCCTCAGTTTGCCTTGTACTAAAAATGGCAGAGACACAAAATGTCTCCACCCCCACAGCATTACCTCTTGGATATTTTACGGGCAAAAAATAAATTTCTATTGCATTTAACCATGAGATTTTTGGGGGTGTGGGATTTATCGGTTACAGTCGATATTGTTAGGTGCTGTCAAGTCTGCTCTGACTCATAGCCACCTTATGTCTAACAGAACAAAATGTTGCCTGGCCCCGTGCCATCTTCAGGGTCATTGGTATGTTTGGATCCATTGTTGTGGCTACTGTACAATCCATGTCTGAGGGTTTCCCTCATTTTCACTGACCCTCTACTTTGCCAAATGTGATGTCCTTTTGTAGCAATTGGCCTTTCCTTATAACATGTCTAAAGTAAGGGAGCTGAAATCTAGCCATTCTCACTTTCTTTTATTTTATTTTTAATTTTATTGTGTTTTAGGTGAAAGTTTACTGTGCAAATTAGTTTCTCATTCAAAAATTTATACACAAATTGTTTTGTGACATTGGTTGCAATCCCTGCATTGTGTCAGCACTTTCCCCCTTCCCACCCCAGGTTCCCCATGTCCATTTGTCCAGTTTCCCTATCCTTTCTTGCCTTTTCGTGTTTGTTTTTGGGCAAATGTCTTTTTGGTCTCAGATATGTGATTGAACTAAGAAGCACATTCCTCACATGTGTTAATGTTTGTTGTATAGGCCTGTCTAATCTTTGGCTGAACGGTAGACTTGGGGAGTGGCTTCAGGTCTGAGTTAGCAGGGTGTTTAGGGGCCATAGCCTCAGCGGTTCCTTCAGTCTCTGTCAGACCAGTAAGTCTGGCCATTTTTGTTTGTGTGTGAATTTGAATTCTCTTCTACATTTTTCTTCTGCTCTGTCCTAGACCCTCTATTTTGATCCCTGTCAAAACTGTAGTGGTAGTAGCAGGGCACCATCTAGATCTTCTGGGTTCAGGCTGGTGGAGGCTGTATTCATGTGGTCCATTAGTCTTTTAGACTAATATTTCCATTCTATTTTTTTTTTTTTTTTCATTTTCCTTTGCTCCAGATGGGAAGAAACCAATAGCTGTATCTTAGATGGCTGCTTGCAAGCTTTTAAGATCCCAGATGATCCTCACCAAAGTAGTTTCTAGAACATTAACTTTATAAATTATGTTATGCCAATTGATCTAGATATCCCAGAAACTATGGTCCCCAGCCCTCAGCCCCAGTTAACTAGGTTCCTCAATGTGTCTGGGAAGCTTCTATGACTTTGCCTTGGTCAAACTGTGTTGACTTCCCTTATATTGTGTGTTGTCTTCCCTTATATTGTGTGTTGTCTTTCCCTTCACCAAAGTTAACCCTAGTAGTACTTAGTTCTGCTAGACACAGGCATTCTTCTCCCTTCCCTCCCCTCCCTCATAACCATCAAAGTTTTGTTTTTTTTTCTGTGCGTAAACCTTTTCTTGGGCTTTTATAGTAGTAGTCTCACACAATATTTGGCCTTTTGTGATTGACTTATTTCATTCAGCATAATGCCCTCCAGATTCATCCATACTGTGAGATGTCTGAAGGATTCATCATTGTTTTTATCATTGTGTAGTATTCCATTCTGTGTATGTACCATAATTTTTCTATCCATTCATCTGTTGATGGGTGCTTAGATTGTTTCCATCTTTTTTGCTATTGTGAATAATGCTGCAATGAACATGGGTGTGCTTATGTCTACTTGTGTGACAGCTCTTAAGTCTCTAGGTTATATTCCTAGGGTTGGGATTGCTGGAGGGTATGGTATTTCTATTTCTAGCTTTTTAAAGAGGTGCCACATTGTTTTCCATAGTGGTTGTACCATTTTACATTCCTACCAGCAATGAATAAGAGTTCCAGTCCCCCCAACCCGTATCCTCTCCAGCATTCCTTATTTTCTGTTTTCTCTTTTTTATTAGTGCCAGTAGATAGATAGAATCTCATAGTACTTTTGATTTGCATTTCCCTAATGGCTAATGAATACTATTATATATTATAATGGCTAATGAATATTAGCATTTCCTCATATGTTTGTCACCCCCCAGAATATCTCGTTTGGTGAAGTGTCTGCTCATTTCCTTTGCCCATTTTTTAATAAGATTATTCGTCTTTTTGTTGTTGAGGTGTTGAAGTGTTTTATAGATTTTAGAGATTAGACCTTTGTTGGATATGTCAGAGTAAAAAAAATTTTTCCAGTGTATAGGTTCTCTTTTTACTCTTTTAATGAAGTCTTTTGATAAGCAAATGTGTTTAATTTTTAGGAGGTCCCAGTTACCTAGTTTATCTTCTGGTGTTTGTGCATTGTTAGTTATGATTTGTATTGTATTTAGGTCATGTATTAGGGCCCCTAGTGTTGTCCCTATTTTTTCTTCCATGATATTTATCATTTTGGGTTTTATATTTAGGTCTTTTATCCATTTTGAGTTAGTTCTTGTGTGTGGTGTGAGATATGGGTCATGTTTCATTTTTTTTGCAGATGGACATTCAGTTTTGTCCACACCATTTGTTAAAGAGACTATCTTTTCCCCATTTAATGGACACTGGTCTTTTGTAAAAAATCAGTTGACCACACGTAGATAGATTTACAGCTGGGTTCTTAATTCTGTTCCATTGGTCTATGTGTCTGTCATTCTACCTTCCCAGGCTGTTTTGTCTATCATGGCTTGAGAATAGGCCTCCTCCTTTGTTCTTTTTGTTCAATAATGCTTTGCATATTGGCACCTCTTTCTTTTCCACATAAAGCTGGTGATTAGTTTTTCCATATCATTTCAAAATGCTGTTGGTGTTTGGATTGGGATTGCATTATATCTTTAGATTGCTTTGGGTAGGATTGACATTTTCACAATGTTGAGTCTTCCTGTCCATGAGCATGGTATGCTTTTCCATTTGTGTAGGTCTCTGTGTTTCTTACAATAGTGTTTTTCAGCTTGCTTTGCATAAACCTTTAAATCCTTGGTTAGATTTATTCCTAAGTATTTCACCTTTTTAGGGGCTAATATATATAAATGATATTGTTTTCCCAATTTCTTTTTCAAAGTTCTCTTTTTTGGTGTATAGGAATCCAACTGATTTTTGTATGTTGATCTTGTATCCTGCTACTCAGCTGAATGATTCTATTAGTTCCAGTAGTTTTCTTTTGGAATGTTTGGGGTTTTCTATGTATGGGATCATATCATCGGCAAAGAGAGATAGCTTTACTTCTTCCTTTCTAATTTGGATGCCCTTTATTTCTTTTTCTTGCCTTATTGCTCTAGCTAGGACTTCCAGCCAATGTTAAATAAGAGTGGTGATAAACGGCATCTTTGTCTTGTTCCCATTCTCAGGGAGAATGCTTTTAGCCTCTCTCCATTGAGAATGATGTTGGCTGTTGGTTTTGTATAAAACCAAAACAAACCCGGTTGTGGCTGAGTTGATTTCAACTTACTCATAGCAACTCTGTTACTATGTTGAGGAATTTCCTTTCTCTTCCTATTTTATTGAGAATTTTTATCAGGAATGGGTGTTGGACTTTATCAAATGCTTTTTCTGTGTCGATTGAGATGATCATCTGATTCTTTTCTTTTTTCCTACGTATGTGATGATTATATTGATTGATTTTCTAATGTTGAGCCATCCTTGCATACCTGCTAGGAATCCCACTTGGCTGTGGTGTATTATTTTTGTGATATGGTGCTGAATTCTATTGGCTAGAATTTTGTTGAGAATTTTTGCGTCTATATTAATGAGAAATATTGGTCTGTAATTTTCTTTTTTTGTGGTGTCTTTGCTGGCTTTGGTATCAAAGTTATGCTGGCTTCGTAGAATGAAACTGGGAGCATTTCTTCTTTTTCTGTGCTTTGAAATAGTTTGAGTAGTAAGGTTGAGCTTTTCTCTGAATGTTTGGTAGAATTCTCCTGTGAATCCATCTGGACCAGGGCTTTTTTGTTGATGTTAGGAATTTTTTTTTGTTTTTTTTTTTTTAGTTACCTCTCCAGTCTCTTCTCTTTCCATCCTCACTTCTAAGGAACATGTTGGATATAGTTTTTTCTAAGGCTGATTCATTCATTCTTCCTGCAGTCCACAGTATATTCAGTATTTTTTGTCAACACTAGAATAGAAATGCATTGATTCATCTTCTGTCTTCCTTTTTCATTGTTCAGTTTTCACATGCATATGAAGCTATTGAAAACACCCTGGATTGGGTGAGGCACACCTTAGTCATGAAAGTGACAGTTTTACTTTTTATAGCTTTAAAGACATATTTTGCAGCAGATTTTCTAAATGCAATACATTTAATTTCTTAACTGCTGCTTCCATGGGTGTTGTTGGTGATTCAAGTAGAATGAAATTGCTGACAGTTTCTATTTTTTCTTATTTATTATGACATTGCTTATCAGACCAGTTTCGAGGATTTTATTTTTGTCAGTTACAGGCCAGTTGCTGTCAAGTCAATTCCAACTCATAGTGACCATATAGGACAAAGTAGAATTGCTCCCATGGGGTTTTCCAAGGAGAGACTAGTGGATTTGAACTGCCGACCTTTTGGTTAGCAGTCAAACTCTTAACTACTGCACCACCAGGGCTCTGCATCAGTTACAGAAACCGCCCAAAAAACAAACCCCCTGCTGTCAATTCCAACTCATAGCAACTCTATAGGGCAGAGTAGAACTGCCCCATAGAGTTTCCAAGGAGCACCTGGCGGATTCAAACCACTCACCTTTTGGTTAGCAGAAGTAGCACTTAATCACTACGCCACCAAGGTTTTCATCAGTTACAGCGACAGTGCTAATTCATCTATCTAATACAGTGAAGAAAGGAATGAAAATATTTCCAAGTCTCTACTGTGTACTAGACCCTGTATACACAGTATTTTAATTATTCTCCTAGCCAAACCTATGAATTAGCCATTAGTATTCTCATTTCTTAAAAACCCCTTTCTGGGATCTGCAAACATTAAGTGGCAGATGCAAAATTTGAACCTGAATCTATTGATCCCCAAAAGCTGGTGTTTTCACAACACATTCTCCTATGATCTTTGGTGGATTCCCCCTCTGGTTGGTTTTTAGCATACTGATTGATAAAGGCTCCATTCCTATGGAAGAACTAAGGCAATAAATTAAAAGATAAATGTTGATTTTGGAAATCACATACATCAACAAATACACTATAAAAACTTAATGGTCTGACTGAGACTAGAAGAATCCCGGCGGTCATGGTCCGCAAACCTTCTATTGGCCCAGGACAGGAACCATTCCCGAAGACAACTCATCAGGCATGGAAGGGACTGGACAATGGGTTGGAGAGAGATGCTGATGAAGAGTGAGCTACTTGTATCAGGTGAACACTCGAGACTGTGTTGGCATCTCCTGTCTGGAGGGGAGATAGGAGGGTAGAGAGGGTTAGAAACTGGCAAAATTGTCACAGAAGGAGAGACTGGAAGGAGGGAATGGGCTGACTCATTAGGGAGAGAGTAAGTGGGAGCATGGAGTAAAGAGTATATAAGCTTATATGTGACAGACTGACTTGATTTGTAAACTTTCACTTAAAGAACAATAAAAGTTATTAAAAAAAAAAAGTTGAAGCAAAATTTTGCAAACCACAAAGTTGAAGTCCATTCATATGGATAAACAGGCCTAATTAAATTTATAGATGCTAACACTGTCTGTATACTATGACCCTAAAAAGTGATTAATATATCTAATAGTTATCCTGAGCCAGAGGAAAAAGAAAATTTTATTAGTATGTACCATGGACTTTTGGTAACCACTGCACCATCACGTTAAGAGCTTGGCTGCTAACCAAAAGATCAGCAGTTCAAATCCAGCAGCTGCTTCTCCGAAACCCTGCGGGGCAGTTCTACTCTGTCCTATAGGGTCGCTATGAGTCGGAATCAACTCAATGGCAATGGGTTTGGTTTTTGGTTATATAATTATATATATATATATATATATATACACACACACACATCCTCACCTCTAAGGAGCATTCTGGCTGTACGTCTTCCAAGACAGATTTGTTCATTCTTCCCACAGTCCATGGTATATTCAGTATTCTTCACCAACCCCGTAATTCAAAGGCATCAATTCTTCTTTGGTCTTCTTTATTCATTGTCCAGCTTTCACATGTATATGAGGTGATCAGGTAAGACGCACCTTAGTCCTCAAAGTGACATCTTTCCTTTTCAACACTTTTAAAGGTTAGAAATTCGAACCCACCCAGCTGCTTCATGGAAGAAAGTCCTGGTGATCTGCTCTGCTCCTTACAGCCTAGAAAACCCAATGGGGCATTTTGAGTCTGTCACATGATGTCCCTATGAGTCAAAATCGACTCAACGGCACCTAACAACAACTATATACATTGTGGTGCAGTAAATTGCATTAATATGGCCCTTCTAGCCATGGTCTTGTAACTCTCACAAAATGATTGGGTGGGACTGTGCAGATAAGATGCTTGTGGCCACCAAGAGGATTGTTAATGCAAATATGATGAATGGAACCCTTGTGGGGGTGAGACGATGCAAATAAGGTACATGGAACCCTTGTAGGTGATTGGTCAGTTTTGCCATCTAGCTAGGCTTAAAAGGAGCCAATCCCAGAGGTTGGATGGAGATCTCACTACTATCAAGAAGAAGCACATCTTCTATGCTAAGAATCTCCTAGACCCTGAAGACAGAGCTATAACTAACACTGAAGATGGCCTGAGATGGCAGCAGCATGAAACCGGCAGGCCAGGTTTGTTGACTCACAGAGCAAGAGAGCTGAGTGAGCACCTTTGGGCGGGAGACTTCCTGGCAGAGTGGGGTGCCTCTGGGCACTAGTTGGCAGAGCTGGGCTTCCTGATCCATAGAGCAAGAGACCTGAGCGCCTTCAGGCAGAAGGCTTCTCTGAGGAGTCGAGTACCACTGAGCACTTATTGGTGGAGCTAAACAGCTTTCTAACACTTGCCCAAGCTGGGCAGAGGCCAGATTGAGAGCCCAGGGCCAAGGGCTGAGAGGGAGGCCTGCCTGGGGGCATGGACGAGAAGCTATACTGATTGAAGAACTGAATCTTGAGTTGTTCCTGTTACTTCCAAGTTGATCCTGGATTGTAACCTGTTACTTCCCTAATAAATCCCATAATCGCGAGTGTGGTTTGTGAGTTTTGTGTGGCCTTTACAATGAATTATTGAACCCAGAGAGAAGTGGAGAGGGAAGGAAGAGGGAGGGAAGGCTGGTGTCAGAATTGGTAAAAAGATTGGAGAGTGAAGGTATGTCTAACTTCCACTTCATGGGAATCAGCTTTGGGCTGATGTTGATGGTGATTCTCCTCCTCCCCTCCTGAAGTTAAGTGAGGTCTGACATCGCCACACCATTTTCATATTCATATTCATGAATATATATATATATTTAAACATTTTAATTTCAATGAAATGATATATTCAAACACCAAGAACTTGTATAAGCAGCCAGTTTATTTGGGATTTTAATGCCTAATTGTATAAGACCTTAAAACCTCAGTAGAGGCAGGGATATGTTTTTATGTCTTAGGTTTTATCCTAGAAACTTCTTGTTCTGTTGTGATTGTATACGACATGCATCCAGTACGCCAACTTGCATTCTCCTCGCCACACCTCTGATTCTAGCCGCAGCATAGGTGAAGGGTTACCTGCAGACCTTTGTTCTCTTTACATTGACAGCATCTTGTATCAAACATGGACTGAACATTTTTGCTTTCTGCCCCAATGGTTTTCCAAAGCTACATGGGCACTAATTCGTTCTGCCTAATTAGGTAGCATGGAAATACAGGGGGAGTTAACGCCCTGGGAGGCAACTCTTGATAAATGAGAGCAGGAGCTCTTGCTTCCTCTTCTTCAAATGGATATTCTGGGAGATATTCTTGATTTCTTAGGAATGCCTGCTGATGTAAGGTTTCATTGTCCACAGTGGCATCCTTTATAATGAACATTTATTTAAGTTCTTTCTTATCTGTCTTAATTTCTGTAGTTCTTCACTCCCAACACTGTTAACTTTACAAATTACATGCACAGAAGTTCTTGACTCAGTTTCTGCTTGCTGTGAATCCAAGCTAAGAACAGTTCGCTGATTCATTATTTTTGCCTTTTGGCTAAGTGACAGTATTCTAGCAGTATGGTTGCCATAGCATTGAAAGGTGTCCTTCATGTCAGTGAAAGAACAGGTAACACACCAGTCTTTCATACAGATCTGTCTGCCGGCTGCTTGAGACACTAAACCAAGCATTGGGACATTCAGATGGGTGATTCCCTTTATGGCCTGATTTGAGCTGGCACCAAGCTTTCGGATAACATTTTCCAAATGCTCATAATTAGACTATTTCTATTTCATAATGCTCATAATTAATTTTACTTTTGAGCACCTGTATTTTTCAGGCACAATTGAGAAAAGTGAATCTCAGGCAAGCTAAGTGACTTGTAGAAGGCCACATATTTAGTAAGTATTGTGGCCAAGATTTAAACCCAGGTTCCTCAGGCCTTAAAGCCATTTTAGTCTTTTCTCCTAGACTCTGCTGAGTGCTGTAAGGCCTTTCTATATGGCTTCTGACTTTGGTCGATATGCTAGCGTAATAGGCAGCAGTCAGCATACTTTGGAGCTAATGTGGCCCTAGGAAGCATGAGGCAGTGATGAATATCTCTGGTTCTTTGTTCGCCTGCTTGTTAGAGTGCAGAGAGAATACAAATGACGATCAGATACTCCTGTTTCTTACCTCTCTCAACAACCAAACGAGAATCTTGGGGGTCATGGGAGCTGGTGTTTGCTTGTTGAATCAGGAGTGGAAGTGGGGAGGATCATGACTATCAGTAGTACAGTCACTTCAGGTGCAGCATCAGAAGTAAGGCCATCCAGCATTGGACCCCACCTCAAATGTAAACTCCATGAGAGCATTGGCTACTTGATCTTTGTCTTTTTTTGTTGCTATGTCCCTAGCATTTTACAGAGTAAAGGCACATCCCATACTAGTGGCACATAGCAGGGGCAAAAGAAATATTTTCAAAATGACCAAATGAGTTAATTAATAAATAAACCTGTTTCTCCACTGCGGTCGTGTCTCCTTTCTGAACCATTCATTGATGTTGTTGTTAGTTGTCATCAAGTTGATTCTGACAAATGGTGACTTCATGTGTGCAGAGTAGAACTGTACTCCATAGGGTTTTGAAGGCTTTGACCCTTTGAAAGCACATTGCCAGGCCTGTCTTCCAAGGTGCTTCTTGGTGGGTTCGAACTGCCAACCTTTCAGCTAGTGATTGAGTGCTTGACTCTTTGTGCCACCCAGGGACTCTGAACCCTTCATAAGGGAACAGTTATTACTCCTCCAGTATTTCACTTTAACCAGCATTCTTTGAGCATTTTGTATGTAGAAAACATTGTGTTAGATGCTGAGGGCAATACATAGAAGTGTAAGGCTTAACATTTGCCCTCAAGTAATTTTCAGCCTAGTGAAGGAATAAGGACTAAGAGCAGCTGACTATGATACAGACATAATTATATATACTACGCTAAATCTATATAAGAAAGAGTAATTACATTTAATTTAGGTGTTCCCCTCTGAGCTCTGGGATGATAATTCTATATGAACTAGGTTCTAGATAGATGTTTCTAGTTTACTGAAATTTGGTAATTTTCACTTAAGTAGTCCTGTTATAAATGGAGGAATTTTTTCCCCGTAGAAAATATTCTGCTTAAAGAGACTAACGAAGCAACGAGCATTACATTTTTACTGCATATCCCGTTTCTCACCTGCTGCTTCTAATCCTTCTGACTACTTAATTTTGGTACCTCAGGTACCTGTTGCCTGTCACCATGCAGCTTGTAACTAGTAGCCAGGGCTTCAAACCAGTTCATCACAGTTCGAACCCCTGCTGAGAATTCATATTTCCACCCCAGATATACGGACTCAGAATCTGTTTTAACAAGATCCCAATGATTCTTACGTCTAATAAATTTTGAGAACCACTGCTCTACTGGCAGTTCTCAGAATCAGTCCCTAACCGGCAGCATTAGCATCGCTGCACCGTGAGTTTGAAGCCCTGCCAGTAGCACAGATTTATGCTTTTTGCAATTCTTCGCAAGTATTAAAATAAACTCTTCTGACATTCCAGCCAATTTCTTTTACTTTTTTTCCTGGTTGATAACATCCAAAGTAAGAATAATGAGGTGATCACAAAAAATACCTCAGAGAATTTAGACTTCGGCACAGTCCTTGTGCTAGACATTCCAACACTGTGCGGGCCTCCAGAAAAAGATTTCAGGTAGAAGTGTGAATATGTTATATTTCAAAGCTCAGCTCTGATAGTTTTATTTTATAATATAACACCTTCGACTTTGCTCAACAGTGCAGCGCTCAACTCTTTTCACAGCCCCTGGGAAACAAGAGGGTCAAGTTATTGAGGTGTGAAAGTGCTATCTGCTTCTGTCACACGTATACACGTTCACAACTCTGTCAGGAAAACCGTGAGCTCAGCCTCCTTCAGTAAAACGTACTTAGCTAGCAACAGGGAGCCTCGGAGGCGTTTCATTCAAGGACAAGGGACACTAAGAAGAAGAAGAAAAACCAGCTGCCACTGATTCATTAACAAAAAGGGAAATAAAATCCTGAAAGTCAACATTCGTTTGGGCTTCTCTCCATCCAAATAAAGTCTTACAAAATATTCAACTTACTTGCCCTTTGCATCAATAACAGGAAAATACATGAAGATAGAAAATGGAGGAATAGGAGAATAAAAAAGAAAAAGATGGCCTTTTGAAGATCTTTCCACTCCTGAGGTGATCCTAGAAAGACTGAAACCAAACACCAGAGTGGAACACATTTCTGACATGTTCTAAGTCCAGCTCAGAAAGTTACGCCTGAGCTGGACTTAGCTGCAGAAAAAACTGGATGAGTTTGTTCATTTTAAAAATGGGTTTAAATCATTTTGACAAAATTTTTTTTCTCCCTTTTCCTTCGTGTTTGGGGAGAAGCGGGGAAATTAAACATACAAAAAAGCCCTTTGACGAAGTATGTAAGAACATAATTTCAAATTTTGGAATAGTCTGAGAAATACCACTGTTTATTTTGATTATTAATCACTTTCTATTTAGCAGAGCCTCTAAAAGATCAGCTTTAAAAATCCTAAATGTCAAGAACTAATAAATTCATAAAATATTAAATTCATGTGATTGAACGTCACTGCAATGTCAAATTGCTTTAAGAGTTTTTAATGCTTACTATTACTTTTTGCACTTATCTCACCACAGACTTATAAACATTCTGCAGACCAGCTATGGTACATGGACGCCCTAGAGAAGCTGATACAGAAGATCAAGCATCAAGGGTTTAGCCCACATACAGTCTGTGGGTTATGGTATCCACCAAAATGCAAAGGCAGCCATATCTCCTGAAGTTCACCCAGTCTCTGGTCTATTTCTGCATTCTGTCTTCCTGCAATAGCACTCAGGCACACAGTGAGATATGTGATGCCACCTGGCTTCCCTCTGCCATCCTCAGATAACCAGTCTCCTCATCTCAGTGCCTTTGGCAGGACAGAGGTTGATTTATCACCTTCCAGCATCTTGCCTTTTTGCTTTGCTGCTGGTGTATTTCGAACACTGCTGGAGACATGGGGCTTGAATAGTTTTCCACTGGCTGATTCAACAAGACTTGCGTTGTGGGGATTTTCCCATCTGTGCCAGTGTTCGTTTTCCCTACTCTTGTCCTCTCTCCTCAGAAGGAACTGGTCAACATAGAAAAGAAAACCAAGTGAGGAATAAGGACAGAGGAGTTTGCTGACAGAGTGAACAAATAAAATGACTATTCTTTCAGGGAGAGTTCCAGTTCCTTGTCCTTGAAAAGCACTGGCTTTGGAGAAATTCTAAATAGGAATTGGGTAACAATTAGAATTCAAGTTTTGTGGTGAGAATTAAGCAGATGAATGCAGTGAATGATCGAGAGGTTTCACAAGTTAATATATGTAGCAATACCAGGCAAAACTCCACTTTCCACCTACTCTGCACCCACACTGGGCAGACAAATGAGGTTAGAGATAAGCACAGGGACATGCTGTCTGATCTTTAATCACAGCTGGTCCTTCCTGCTGCCCAGCTATCACACTACATTTGCCTAACCCATTATTCTCTCATCACTCTACGTCAACAAGGTCCCTAGATGACTAGAGCTCAGGACAGTCAGGAACTGGCCAGTAGATTGAGTTCTGCATAAGGCTCATTCTGCAAAGTGCCAGAATGAAGAGTGACATGTTCTGGGCTACTAACATGGAGAAAAGTTGTTCTAGTTCTTCCACAGGATGTGGCTCAATTTCTGTAAGGAAATCCTAGGAAGTTTCTTCTGGGAAGCTTATCATAGTGTGTGAAAAGGTGAAGAATTCCATCTAAAGGAGCTGTTACAAGTGCCAGGCTTTCCATTCATCTTATTTTCATCTCCTTGTTTGTTTCCTCTTCCCTTCTTTGTTGCTACCAGTATCTTGCACATGTGGCACAAAACTTCCTGGGCTCCATTTCATTGGTCAACACTACTTTGTTAAAATTTCTTATCTTCTGGTACCCAACAAGTATCCAGAATATTAAAGTCTGAAACTAGGGTAAAAAACCATAAAAATTTTAAAACAAACTAGAATACATGTGATTATAATTTTTGAGGGGAATGGATATAGCAAAAATGCCGTGAAATTTTTCTTTTTAATGTGGTAAAAGTGCCTGTAACACAATATTTACCATTCAACAATTTTCACATGTATAATCAGCAATGCCAATTACATCACGTTGTGCAACCATCTTGTCATAGAATTTTAAGACACTGTGATAAAGAATCATTGTGATCTCCAGAGGAAAAAAAATGAGCATGTCTGAGACTAAGAAAATGGCAACCCTTGAAGCAAGAAGACAATGGAATATGTCTTCTCCAAATGATTCATTTCCATCCCACAATAGTAAGCCTACCAAATAATAAGTTAATGGAAATGGCACAGTAAAATATTTTCTGGCTTACGAAGTTTCCAAATCAGCCTTTTATCCTTCCAGTCATCCTTACCGATGAAGATACTTGAACATGAACTTTAGCGAAACAAGTTTGAAAATTAAGAGAGAAAGATGGGGTATTAAGACACAGTAAAACTGAAAATGGAGTAAAATATGAAAGAGGAAGATATGGGATACAGGTAACAGAGGATCCAAACCAGGAGAAAAGCAATGGGAATTCCCAAGATGATGGTAAAAGGCAACCTCCTACCTGTGCAGCAGATCTAGAGAATACTTGAAAAGGTAGCTCCAAAAAATCAACGAAACTAATAGATTACCAGATTGTTTGATGAGGGGATGAATTAGAGGTTAAAAAAAGAAAAAAAAGCATGAAAATACAATTTGCATTCCTAATTTCAGTAATTATTTTAAGGGTAATATTGTTCATTTATAATCTATGAATAATATTTGCATAGTCATAAAGATGCATATCCTGAATACACATTTAAATACAATATTGAGGAGTTGGAAGAAGTATTTGTGTTTGTGTGTGTGCATGTGCTATGCATGGAGTGTTTACACGGTATAATTTAATATTTATATTCCCCAGAAGGAGTAAAATAGATAATATCTGAACCTGATGAAATTAAGATAAATATTTATATTACATATACGAGAAGAAACAAGTAAAAGCAATTGCCTCTCAGGAGAAACAATCACAGAGGGGGTAGGGTAGAAGAGAAGAATGCTCATTTTTTGACAAGCCTTATAGACATACATGAGTTTTTTAATTTTAAGCTATGTACACAGTGGATGGAACACTTAAACAGAAGATTAATAAGGAGATAGAGGACTTGTACAATCCTATAAACCAACTAGGCCTAACAAATGTATATATAACCCTCCACTCAACAACATCAGAATACAAATTCTTCTCAAGTGTATATGGATTATTTTCTAGGATTTGCAATATGTTAGGCCACAAAAGTAATTTTCAATAAAATTAAAAAGATTTAGGTCAAGCAAAGTATCTTTGCTGACCACAATGGAATTAAACAAGAAATCAATAATAGAAGGAAAACTGGAAATTAAACAACACACTATTAAACAATAAATCTGTCAAAAAGAAATCACAAGGGAAATTAGAAAATACTTAGAAGTAAATGAAAATTAAAATACAACCTAGCAAAACTAATGAATGCAGGAAAAACAGTATTCAGAGGGAAATTTATAGCTGTAAATGACTGCATTAAAAAAGCTCAAAGCAATAACCTAACTGTAAACTTTGAAAAAGTAGAAAAAGAAGGGCAAACTAAGCCCAAAGCTAGCAGAAGGAAGAAAACAGTCAAGATTAGAGCAGAGACAAATGAGATAGAGAATGCAAAAGCAACAGAATCAACGAAACCAAAAGTTGGTTCCTTGAAAGATCAATAAAACTGATAAACTTTTGACTAGACTGACAGAGAATGAAATGGGAGTAGACACAAATAAATAAAAATGAAAGTGGGCACATTAATTACTTCAGATCTTACAGAAATAAAAATGATTATAAGAGGATACTATGACCAACTGTATGCCAACAAATTAGATAATCTAGATGAAATAGAAACACAAAAATTACCTAAACTGTATCTAGAAGAAATAGAAAACCTTAACAGACCTAGAGCAAGTAAAGAAATTGAGTAAATAATGAAAAAAAACTTCCCAAGAAAGAAAAGTCCGGGACAAGAGGTTTTTACTGGAGAATTCTATCAAACATTTAAAAAAGAATTAACAACAATCCTCAAGTTCTTCCAAAAAATAAAAGTGGAGGGAACACTTTCTAACTCACTCTATGAGGCTAGCATTGCCCTGATATCTAAGCTCATGAAGTTATCAAAAAAGAAAATTACAGACCAATATCCCTTATAAATGACAATCCAAAAACAATCAACAAAATACTAGTAAACAATACAAAAACATATTAGAGGTATTACATGCCATGACCAAGTGGGATTATCTCAGGAATGCAAGGGTGGTTCAACACGATAAAATTAGTTAATGTGATATGCCACATTAACAGAAAAAAGGAAAAGAAAATGACCATGACCATCTCAATTGATACAGAAAAGTTACTTGACAAAATCCAACATTTTTTTATGATTAAAAAAAAAAAAGCAAAATAGAAATAGAAGGGAAATTCCTCAACATTTACAAACAGCGTTTATAAAAACCTATAGCTAACATCATTCTCAACAGCAAAAGACTGAAAGCCTTCCCCTTAAGATCAGGAACAAGAGGCGCAGTGGTTAATAGCTCAGCTGCTAACCAAAAGGGCAGCAGTTCGAATCCATCAGCCACTCCCTGGAAGCCATATAGGGCAGTTCTACTTTGTCCTGTAGGGTTGCTGTGAGTCAGAATTCACTTGACTGCAACAAATTTGGGTTAAATATTATACTGGAAGTTCTACCAGAGCAATTAGGCAATAAAAAGATATAAAAATATCCAAATAAGGGAGGAAGAAGTAAAACTACCCCTGTGACATGACCCTATACATAAAAAATCTCGAGAATCCATAGGAAAACTAATAGGGCTAATAAATGAATCCAGCCAAGTTTCAGTGTACATCAACACACAATAAGCAATCAGAAAGGGAAATTAAGAAAACAATACCATTTACAATAGCATCTAAAAGAAAAAAAGTATGTAGGAATAAATTTAACCAAGGAGATGAAAGACTTGTACACCAAAAACTACAAAACACTGCTGAAATAAAGGAGACCTAAATAAATAAATAGACATCTGTGTCCCTGGATTGGAAGACTTAGTATTGTAAAGATGTCAACAGTACTCAAAGTGATCTACAGATTGAATACAAACCTTATCAAAATTCCAACAGCGTTTTTTTGCAGCTGGAAAAGCCAAACCTCAATTTCATATGGAATTGCAAGGGGACCTTAATAGCCAAAACAATCTTGAATTTATTCTCAAAATTTCAAAATTTACTACAAACTGACAGCAATCAAGAGTGTGGTACTGGCATAGGGATAGATATAAAGATATAGAGACCTATAAAATAGAACTGAGCATCCAGACATAAACCCATATGTCTATGCCAAGTTGATTTTTTACAAGGGTGCCTAGTCCATTCAATGGGGAAAGAGTAGTCTCAAATGGTGCTGGAACAACTGGATTTTTACATCAAGTGAATGAAGTTAGACCTCTACCTCACACCATAAAAAATCAACTTTAAATGGGTAAATAATCTAAATATAAGAGCTAAAACCATAATACTCTCAGAATAATTCTAAAGATAACTTTCACGAACTTGGATTTTGCAATGCATTCTGATACAAAAAGGATGAGTAACAAAAGAAAGAATAGATAAACTGGATTTCATGAACATTAAAAATGTCTGCACTGTGAAGGACACCATCAAAAAAGTAAAAAGACAACCTACAGAATGGGAGAAAATACTTGCAAATCATATATTTGATAAGGAACTTGAATCTACAATATGTAAAAAATGCTTACAACTCAGTAATAAAAAGATAAATGACCCAATTTAAAAAATAGACAAAGGACCTGAATAGGCATTTCTCCAAAGAAGATATGTGATGGCCAATAACCACATGAAAAGATGCTCAACATCATTAGTCATTAGGGAAATACAAATACGAATCACAATGAGATACCACATTATACACACCCAAACCGACCAAATAAACAAAAACAGCCAAACTCGTGCCATGAAGTTAATTCCCACTTATAACTACCATATAGGACTGAGTAGAACTGCTCCATAGAGTTTCCAAGGAGCCGCTGGTTGATTTGAACTGTCAATCTTTTGGTTAGCAGCCAAGTTCGTAACTACTATGCCACCAGGGCTCCACATGTTGTTGTTGTTGTCAGGTGCTGTCGAGTCACATGCACAACAGAACGAAACACTGCCTGGTCCTGAGCCATCCTTACAATCGTTGTTATGCTTGAGCTCATTGTTGCAGCCACTGTGTCAATCCACCTCGTTGAGGGTCTTCCTCTTTTCCGCTGACCCGGTACTCTGCCAAGCATGAAGTCCTTCTCCAGGGACTGATCCCTCCTGACAACATGTCCAAAGTATGTAAGATGCAGTCTCATCATCTTTGCCTCTAAGGAGCATTCTGGCTGCACTTCTTCTAAATAGATTTCTTCTTTCCTTTGGCAGTCCATGATATATTCATTATTCGTCGCCAACACCACAATTTAAAGGTGTCAATTCTTCTTCGGTCTTCCTTATTCATTGTCCAGCTTTCACATGCATATGATGCGATTGAAAATACCATGGCTTGGGTCAGGTGCACTTTTGTCTTCAAGGTGACAAGTTTGCTCTTCAACACTTTGAAGAGGTCCTTTGCAGCAGATTTGCCCAGTGCAATGCATCTTTTGATTTCTTGACTGCTGCTTCCAGGGCTGTTGATTGTGGATCCAAGTAAAATGAAATCCTTGACAACGTCAATCTTTTCTCCGTTTATCATAACGTTGCTCATTGGTCCAGTTGTGAGGATTTTTGTTTTCTTTTTTATGTTGAGGTGCAATCCATACTGAAGGCTGCGGTCTTCTATCTTCATTAGTAAGTGCTTCAAGTCCTTTTCACTTTCAGCAAGGAAGGCTGTGTCATCTGCATAACACAGGTTGTTAATGAATCTTCCTCCAAACCTGATCGCCTGTTCTTCTTCATATAGTCCAGCTTCTCGTATTATTTGCTCAGCATACAGACTGAATAGGTATGGTGAAAGAATACAACCCTGCCGCACACCTTTCCTGACTTTAAATCAATCAATATCCCCTTATTCTGTCCGAACAACTGCCTCTTGATCTATGTAAAGGTTCCTCATAAGCACAATTAAGTGTTCTGGAATTCCCATTCTTCGCAATGTTATCCATAGTTTGTTATGATCCACACAGTCGAATGCCTTTGCATAGTCAATAAAACACAGGTAAACATCCTTCTGGTATTCTCTGCTTTCAGCCAGGATCCATCTGACATCAGCAATGATATCCCTGGTTCCACATCCTCTTCTGAAACCGGCCTGAATTTCTGACAGTTCCCTGTTGATATACTGGTGCAGCCGTTTTTGAATGATCTTCAGCAAAATTTTGCTTGTGTGAGATATTAATGATATTGTTCTATAATTTCCACATTCAGTTGGATCACCTTTCTTGGGAATAGGCATAAATATGGATCTCTTCCAGTCAGTTGGCCAGGAAGCTGTCTTCCATATTTCTTGGCATAGACAAGTGAGCACCTCCAGCACTGCATCTGTTTGTTGAAACATCTCAATTGATATTCCATCAATCCTGGAGCCTTGTTTTTCACCAATGCCTTCAGAGCAGCTTGGACGTCTTCCTTCAGTACACATAGATGTATATATATTATATACTTATACATATAATATTTCCTCTATACCTACATGGAAACCCTGGTGGCATAGTGGTTAAGAGTTCAGCTGCTAACCAAAAGGTTGGCAGTTTGAATCCACCAGTCGCTCCTTGGAAACTATGGGGCAGTTGTACTCTGTCTTATAGGGTCGCTATGAGTCAGAGTCAACTGGATGGCAACCAATTTGTTAGTTTTTTATATACATACATAGATACGTATACATGTATGTATGTATATACACATGCGCACACACACACACATCTATATCCATATGTATCTATCTATGTATGTTTCCTATATACATACATGGAGCCCTGATGGCACAGTGGTTAAGAGCTTGGCTGCTAACCAAAAGGTCAGCAGTTTGAATCCATCAGCTGCATCCTATAGGGTTACTATGAATCAAAATCGACTCCACAGTGATGGGTTCAGTTTGGTTTTATATGGCTCTGTCTCTATTTAAATGTAATTCTATTTAAACTGTATTTACAGAGCCTAATGATCAACAAATGTTTATGTTGAAATTTAATGTGTTGTATACAAAACGAAGTTACACTGAAGACATTGTATTTTTCTACAATGAAGAGGTCTTTTTTTTTTTTTTCACATAAAAATTTGTCATTTGTTAATTTTTCTAAATTGAGATTTATCCTTTGTAAGGACTCAAACATTACTGCCTTTGTCTTGGAACATTTGAAAGTGAGTCAAACATTTCAAATGCTTGGATTTCCAACTATCTCATTGAGTAAACATTTGGATAAGTGGTATCATGAAGAAAGAATTAAATCTGGTAACATAGTGTTATTCAGAATTAAATTTTTCAAATTGGCCTTTGACTAAAATAAAGACACTTTTGGTACTTGGATATTCATGACTTTGTTCAGTTTTATACCTTTTAGATAATTATTTGGGAACAAGTGATTCCCAGGTGTAATCACAAAAGGAGGCTGATTCCATTATTTCACTTGGTTAAATACAAACCTTGACCCCATAGTAAAATTCCCACTGGTTTTCAGGTGCTTTGAAGATGTGCAAAAGAGAGGCAGGGGCAGGATATTATTGCAACAGTCTTTGAGATCATATTTTATTTTATTTTTTTTATACTTTAGATGAAAGTTTACAGAGCAAATAAGCTTCTCATTAAACAATTTGTACACATACTCTTTTGTGACATTGGTTGCCAACCTCACGACATGTCAACACTCTCCCCTTCTCAGCCTTGGGTTCCCCATTACCAGCTTTCCTGTTCCCTCCTGCCTTCTCCTCCTTGCCTCTGGGCTGGTGTGCTCATTTAGTCTCGTTTTGTTTTTATCGGCCTGTCTCATCTTTGGAAACCCTGGTGGCATAGTGGTTAAGTGCTATGGCTGCTAACCAAAAGGTAGGCAGTTCAAATCCACCAGGCACTCCTTGGAAACCCTATGGGGCAGTTCTACTCTGTCCTGTAGGGTCGCTATGACTGACTCGACAGCAATGGGTTTGGGTTTGGGTTTGGTCTCACCTTTGGCTGAAGAGTGAACCTCAGGAGTGACTTCATTACTGAGCTAGAAGAATGTCTCGGTGCTGTATTCTCGGGATTCCTCCAGTCTCTGTCAGACCAGTCTGTTTTTTTTTTTGAGTTAGAATTTTGTTCTACATTTTTCTCCAGCTTTGTCTGGGACACTCTAATGTGATCCCTGTCAGGGCAGTTGGTGGTGGTAGCTGGGCACCGTCTAGTTGTGCTGGACTCAGTCTGGTAGAGGCTGTGGTAGTTGTGGTCTATTAGTCCTTTGGACTAATCTTTGCCTTGTGTTTTTGGTTTTCTTCTTTCTCCTTTGCTCCAGATGGGGTGAGACCAGTGGAGTATCTTAGATGGCCACTCACAAGATTTTAAGACCCCAGGTGCAACTCACCAATGTAGGACATTGTATACCAGTCTTATGCCAATTGAGCTAGATGTTCCCTGAGACCAAAAGATCATAACTTATTTGTTTGTTTTTACACTTTTTCAAGCAGTCAAAGAAAGTTGATATTAGGGCAGAGGTGGCAATATGCTACTCTTCTTCGAAGTTTCTCCTGATATCCAGGGAATTTACCCTAATGTTTATGTGGAGGTCAAAGTATAGTAAAGGGCCAACATACTCAACCTTTATCTGTATGTAAATTTAGTATATATTTTTGAACATCTAAGATTCCCTATGTGGAAAAAAAAGGTTTCCCAATCTTGTTCAAACTCTTGCATTCTTTATCTCAAATAATGGTGTCCCAATCTGTCCTTTCTCTCAAGCTGGAAATCTGAGAGAAATCTTTAATATTTCAGAAGTACGTTTCATAGTGGGATAGATATTAACTTTCACTTCATTAACAGAAAGAAAAGGGAATCACTAGACTGATTCTTTTGTTCTTCTTTCTTTGATAATGAATTTTCAGCATTACTAAGCAGCATCACTGTAGGATTTTATTAGCAACAACAGTCAATGCCATTGTGTATACTATTGTTTAGTCCCTGGGTAGAAACCCAATTCAATTCAGAACGTATATGTTTCTATTTAGTTTCTAACTCATAGATGTTTGGCTGACCCTTCTATACCAGCCGATCATTGACGATATTGGCTACGCTCTTTTCTCTGCCCAGAGGAGATGTGTTATTTTCCTCAGGTGTAAGTTGCCATTGGATCACTGCTTAGAGACATTCACTGTTGATTGATCCTGTTGTCTCCCTCCTGGAAAGTATCCCTTTTCAGACAAAGGTCATGCACGTCTACCTTGTGGCTCCCACTCCATCTATATTTCTGTAGTTCGTCTTGCACCTGCACCTTACAAATAAATTCCCTGTCTATTAAAAAAAGTGAGTGATAATTTTGTAATTTATTTGGATTTTCTGATACCCATTGACTGAGATTAGACGGAATAATGAAAATATTTTATTACAAAACTTAGTGAACTGAAAACAACACATAAATATGTCAAGCTGGTATTTGGTAAATGCATCTGGCAAGACTAATGTCTGACACCTAATCCTCAGCATTTTCAAAAGTCTTTCTTCTGGTTTGCAAAGCTAAAGATACAGAGAAGGTTCATATTCATATTCCATCCTCTGATTTCAGCAGCATGCTTCCTAATTTTCCGGCTCATGTTGTTCTATCATCACTGGACCTCAGGTGAAATAGTCCCTTTCCTAGCTTCTGGGAGTAAAGCAATTTGAAAATATCAGATATGTCCTTAGAAGTTTGTTGGTCTTTTATCTCTGAAATTCGTAGGTCAGTCATAGGGCACCTTTACTGATTAAAAAAATAAATAAATAATAGTGTTTTGTTTATTTTGTTTTGTTTTATTGAGTTTTTCTAGAGGTGAGGGAGAAATTTAAAGATAGGAATCAACTACACACATCACCTAAATGCACACAAAGCATCAAGAATACGCATTATCTCAACTCACTTAGAAGGTAATTTATCACAATTAAAAAAAAAAAAAAACCATTACCGTCAAATCGATTTCGACTCATAGTGACCCTGTAGGACAGAGTAGAATGTCCTACAGAGTTTCCAAGGAGTGCCTGGGGGATTTGAACTGCTGACCTTTTGATTAGCAAATGTAGCACTTAACCACTAGCCACCAGGGTTTCCATTTATAGCAATAAGATACATTTAAAGTTTAAAGTAACTCTTGTTGGCATAGATTGTCAAAGATACTTTGGTGAACAAAGTTAACAAATTTTGGGTAACACATCGATGCTACTGTTTAATCTGCTTAATTCAATTGTTAAAAAAAATCATGTGTTTTCAGCACCTAGTACTACCAGTCAATATGGGAAATGTCTCAGGAGATCAAGATCTGGAGAAAGAGAGTAAAAAAAATACATTCAATAAGGAATGATAAAGTGTTACATGCAATTAGAAGACCTGTATAAAGCCCTATGTGCTTATATACAAGATTATTTGAAAATGTAGGAGTAAAAATAACTCCTAGAAGAAAATACACGCATAAATTTGTATGACCTTGGATTAGGCCGTGGTTTTGGTTTCTTAGATATGGCAGCAAAAACACAAAAAGACAAAAAATAATAGTGATAAATTGGACTTCATCAAAATTAAAAACCCTTGCAACTCAGCAATAAAAAGAAAAGTACCAAACTAAAAAATGGGCAAAATACTTTAATAGTTTTCCAAGAATATATATGAATGAACAACAATAACATGAAAATATACCCAATATTATTAGTCATTTGTTGTTGTTAGGTGCTGTGGAGTGGGCTCCAAATCAGCAACCGTACATATAAGAGAATGAAACATTAGCGGTGTGTGCCATCCTCACAATCGTTGCTGCATTTGAGCCATTGTTGCAGCCGTGGTGTCAATCCATCTCGTTGAGTGTCTTCCTTTTTTTCACTGACCCTCTACTTTACCAAGCCTGATGTCCTTCTTCAAGGAGTGGTCCCTCCTGATAACATGTCCAAAGTACATGAGATGAAGTCTTGCCATCTGCTCGTCTGCAGAGCATTCTGGCGTACTTCATCCGAGACAGATCTGTTCATTCTTCTGTAAATCCATGGTATATACAATATTCTTCACCAACACCATAATTCAAAGACATCAATTCTTCTTCAATCCTCCTTATTCAATGTCCAGCTTTCACATGCACATGAGCTGATTGAAAATACCATGGTTTGGGTCAGGCACACCTTAGTCCTCAAAGTGGCATCTTTGCTTTTTAACACTTTAAAGAGGTCTTTTGCAGCACCTTTGCCCAGTGTGATATGTCCTTTGATTTCTTGACTGCTGCTTCCATGGATGTTGAGCGTGGATCCAAGTAAAATGAAATCCTTGACAACTTCAGTCTTTCCTCCGTTCATCATGATACTGTTTATTGGTCCAGTTGTGAGGATTTTTGTTTTGTTTATGTTATTGTGTAATCCACAAGGAGGGCTGTAGTCTTTGCTGTTCATCAGTAAGTCCTTCAAGTCCTCTTCGTTTCAGCAAGCAAGGTTGTGGTATCTGCATATCACAGGTCATTAATGAGTCTTCCTCCAATCTTGATGCCATTCTCTTCTTCATATAGTCTAGTGTCTCAGATTATTTGCTCAGCATACAGATTGAATAAGTATGGTGAAAGGATACAAGCTCAACACACACCTTTCCTGATTTTATACAACACAGTACCCCTTTGTTCTGTTCGAATGACTGCCTCTTTTTCTACCTACAGGTTCCTCATGAGCACAATTAATTGTTCTAGAATTCCCATTCTTCGCAGTGTTATCCATATTTGTTATGATTCACACAGTCAAATGCCTTAACATAGTAACATAGTAAATAAAACATAGGTAAACATCTTTCTGGTATTCTCTGCTTTCAACCAGGATCCATCTGACATCAGCTATGATATCCCTGGTTCCTTCCATGTTCTCCTCAGCTTGGCTTGAATTTCTGGTAGTTCCCTGTTGATATACTGCTGCAATCACTTTTGAATGATCCTCAGCAAAATTTTCCTTGTTTGTGTCATCAGGAAAATGCAAATCAAAACCAAAGTGAGATGCTACTTTAGACCTACTAAGGTGGTTATAATAAAAAGAGCAAACAATAACAAGTGCTGATAAGGATATGGGGTAATTGGAACCCTCATACTTGCTGATGGGAATATAAAATGATACAGCTACTGTAGAAAACAGTTGGCAGTTCCTCAAAAAGGTTAAAGATGGAATTACTATATGGTCTGGGTATATATATTCAAGAGATTTTAAAACTTATGTTCACACAAAAACTTGTTCTTGAATGTTCACAGCAGCATTATTCATAATATTCCCAAAAGTGGAAGCAACCCAAATGTCCATTAACTGGACAATGAAAGGATAAACAAAATGTGATACATCCATGCAATGGACTATTAATCAGTTATAAAAAGCAATGGAGTGTTTACACATGCTATAATCTAGATGAACCTTGAGAACATTATGAAAAGTGGAAGAAGTCAGATACAAAAGGCCACATAGCATATGATTCCATTTATGTGAACTACCTGAAACAGGTAAATTCATAGACACAGAAAGCAGATTAGTGTGTGGAGAATGGAGAATGAAGAATGACTGTTAATAGGTTTTTTTTTTTTTTTTTTTTTTCTGAATGATGAAAATGCTCTGGAATTAAGCACCATAGTGGTGTTGGTTGCACAACTTTGTGAATATACTAAGAACTATTGAATTGCATACCTTAAGAAAGCGAATTCTGTGATTTGTGAATTATATTTTAATGTTAAAAATGTCTTATGTGGTTAAAAGCCAAGCTATCCATTTGGATATATCAGAGAAAGTAACAAAAAATAGTATTTGATAAGGGCCTTGGCATCGTCAGAAAATGAGCTAGATTATGATGGTGTGAGACAAGTAAATTCAGGAAGGAAAGAGAAAATCCTCTTTTGTCTTTGTGGGTCTGTATAAATGTATGAAAGGAGCCCTGGTTGCACAGTGGTTAAGTTCTTGGCTGCTAACTGAAAGGTCCGCAGTTCAAACCCACAGAAGAGTTTCCCCACAGGAGAAAGATGTGGCAGTCTGCTTCCATAAAGATTACAGCCTTGGGGGCAGTTCTACCCTGTCCTACAGGGTTGCTATAAGTCAGAATTGACTCAATGGCAGTGTGTTTGGTTTTGGGTTATAAGTAGAGGAGGATGCATACTATTTTTTTAATGTTCTTTCATAAAAGGAAAGCCCCTAGGTGGTGCAAAATGTTTGTGCTTGACTGCTGAGTTAAAAGTTGGCTGTTCAAAGCCACTCAACAGAACCGTGGAAGAAAGGACTAGCGATTTGCTTCCAGAAAGATTACAGCCAAGAAAACCCTATGGGGCAGTTCTACTCCGTAACATATGGGATCACCATGAGTTGGAATTGACTCAGTGGGGCAATAAGTTTTTTTTTTTTTAATTATAAAAGGGATTACTTTCGACCTTCTTTATCATAAAAGGAAAACGTGTACACTATAGAAATAAAACAAGTTTTATAAATTTTCCTATTAACATTTTACAAAATACCTGCATTTTTGCTATTATTTTTCTACTTAAATATTTGAAATGAAACAACATACACAATTCTATAATCTAACTTTTTCAATACCTCATAAGTATTTTCCCACGGGATTGTAACTTCCTCGTAAACATACTTGGTGTTGATTCGTCAGTAACTAGTCATCAGTAGACCTCCCTAATTTTGGGCATTTGAGATGTTTTCTCATCCTTCATTTGTATGAACAATGAGTATTCAGTTCAGCACATCGGCCAAGCAGTTAGGCAAATTTAACAAAGCTCTGTTTGTGTAGAAGAATACAGAAATGTCTTTTTACCATTTTCCATTTATGAATAAAAAATAAAATGTATGTCTTTTTGCAGAAGTTGTTTTTACGACTCTGCATTCTATCAAGTGAGTAGTCAACAACAATAAACCTATTACTCAGTTAAGGGGTTGTTTCTATCACAGGAATTAAAAAGTGTAAAGCTGGGTAGAGAGAGTGATCAAGAGATCAGCCATCTTTATTAGGCAAGGCTCCCAACCCAAACTGGTTAAAGGAAACCGGCTCAATATATTGCAACCCAAAATGGGTTATGGCTTGTGCCTTGTTTGTAATAGGGAGGGTGAAAAAGATGTGTGACTTCTAAGGCTAAAAAAAAAAAGGCTAAGTCACAAAAAAAGATGCAGTTCGTGCCTTATTTGCTAAGCACTCAGGTTTGGAGCACTGATGCACAATGTAAAAAAGGCTGACTACTCTGAGACTACCATTCTGGGAAGGCCAAGTGTGGGGTCTAGTCCATAGCCCAGATGAGCTCCCAGCCAACAGCAGACATCAACTGCCAGCCAAGTGAGTGAGCCACGTTGGAGGTCCAGCCTTTGGATGGCTGCAGCCCCAGCTGTTATCTGGCTGCACCTGTATGAGGGAGCCCCAAGGAGGAACTGTCCTGCTGAGTCCTTTTCAAATTCCTAACCCACAAATTCATGATCCAAAAAAACCACAAAAATTTGTTTTAAGACTCTAAGTTTGGGAATAGTTTTTTATACAGCAATAATAGTCAGAAAAAACATATATAATCCTTGTGCAATCTTCAGAAGGACCTTTTTTTAATGTTATTATTACTTTCCTTATTTATTTATTTTTTCCACTTATGCAGCTTAACACAGAAAACAGAACTCTAAGTTGGGCTAGACCCTAAAGAACAATTATTCCCATTAGGCTCTTTCTCAATTGTACCAGATAATTGCTCAACTACTGATAATCCATTCAGGAATAAGTACTGTCACTATGTGACATAGTCTTGCCATCTTTGGATGGTTTTCTGCTCCTTCGAAAGTTTGTCTTATGTTCAACTCTATGTATCTCCCACCCATTGGCGATGGTTTTACTTCTCATTTACCCTTACTTCTGCTTAAAATTGAAATTTCTATTTTGATATTTTGTAAAATAATAATGATATATAAGAGAAATCAAGAGTTTTGTGCATAATAACACTAAACCTAAACTCACCTTCCATGATTATTGCCACTTACTAACCTGTAGCCGTTTGGGTTACTGCCCTAGTCACCCAAATTCAAGCTGAGGTGGATACTGATTTCACAGTGATAATGCCGATGTACAAAAGGCATAATTCCCTTTTTTTTTTTTTTAAGCACTTGACGCATGCTTAGATTTGTAAGTTAAACTTTCTTTCACACCTGAATTGTTGAGTGTTTAACTGGAGAAAAAGAATCAGAGATGCTAAATAAAAATAAAATAAAATAAACCATTAACTGAGTTTAGGACTTTCAAGACTCCACTGAAGTTTCAATAATAATGTAGTACCATTCAGTATACCAAAAGGAAACATTTCTAAATTAAAGAGAAACACACACATGCACACACAATGATTCACTAACTGGTATTAAAACAGAAGTTCATTGAAAAGTAATTCATGTGTTTTTTGTACTTAGAATTATCTAACATTCAGTGGCATTACTAGGATTGGTGTCACCCAGCATGGTAACTCATGGTGTCACTCTCCCAAGCTAATTGCCACAATATTGTAGCTAAAACACCAGAAAATTGGATGAAATGAATGACTATAAAACACTAAAAAAAAAAAAAAAATTAGCAACACCTAAAATGGCCCATGTACCACCTGCAGATGAAACCAGGTGATTCAAAGCATCATTGTAATTGGGTAATAATGACAGCTTGATCAGAGGGCATTAAAAAAAAAAAAAAAATTAGAAGGTTCAAAAATTAAATTAGCACAGAGCTTTTTTTTTTAGTTTTGTAGGTATATTGATAAATATAAGCTGGGCTTAAAAATATTTTTGTTGTTATAGCTACAGGAATATTTCTATGAAAAATAATACATTTCTGCTGAAACACTGCACAAATTTTTTTTAAAGATAGTCACTTTGGTGTCACCCCTCTGACAGTGTCACCCGGTGTGGTCCACACCCTCCCCCCTCCAGTGATGCCACTGCTAACATTAGCTGCTTAAAAACTCTCCTGAATGAAGTACAAGTACATGAAACGTATGATGGTAACAAAGCTACAAAAACATTGGTGACAACGTATCTGATTCCTAAAAAACGGCTTTAGCTAGTGGCTTTTCAGAAAAAAAGTTAAAAAAAAGATAAATTAATTTACTGCATAAAGAGTTGCCTGCAGGACCAAAGATTTCATTAAAATTCATGCCTCACACTTGGTTTTTTTTCTGGGTTTTATATGCCAATACAAACCTGGCCTTAATTATCCAATTCCTAAAGGAAGACAGCTGCACAACTTGGTCTATGATGTTAGTGCATGAACAAAATGTGCTTTTCATTATTCTAAGAGAGCATCATATTGTCCTTCCTAATAATGAATGTTTAACCATAGAAACTATGAGGGCAAGTGGCATAGGCTGAGGACTGTCTAACTTGAAAACTTTTTAAAGAGAGATACCCTTGTTCTCCCCTCCCCAGGTGCCCCACACTGCCCCATCCAGAGATTCTGACTTAATAGTTCTGGGGGTGCCAGCAGGAATCACAATTTGAGAAAAGACTTCTGCAAGCATGGGAAGAAAAAAGTTTCTGGGTCATTTAGTGACTTTCTTATTCTTTAGGAGTAAATTCCGAATTTCTATAGAAAAAAGTTATTAGATTTCATAGTGGTTCTAATGCCACCATTTTTAAAAATTAAAAATGGTAATAATTACTAGTATGAGTAGCACAATTAATTATAAGATGTTGAAAAATATTCCAGATTTGTAGATACAGAAAACTGGGGCTTGGATTGATGTGCTTCTAATAAAAAAAAGTCCTTATCTCGGTTTTTTAAATGGGCTTTAATTTTTTTTTAATTTTATAATAGTTTTAGATCTACAGAGAAATTAGAATGATAATACCGAGCATGCCAATATATCCAAACCCAGTTTCCTCTATTTTTGACATCTTACATTAGTATGGTACATCTGTCTCAATTAGTAAACCAATATTGATACATTATTATTAACTAAAGTTCATACTTAATTCATATTTCCTTAGCTTTGACTTAATGTCCTTTCTTCTGATCCGGGATCCATCCAGGATAACATATTACATATAGTTGTCCCATCCTTAAGCTCCTATCTGTGACAGTTTTTCAAAATTTTCCTTTTGAGGAATACCGGTCAGGTATGTTGAAGGATGTCCCTGTATTGAAATTTGTCTGATGTTTTTCTCATGGTTAGACTAGGGTTATGAGTTTTTGAGAGGAAAATCACAAAGATAAAGCGCCATGTTATCATATCATGCAAACTTACATGCTGTCCAGGTGACTTGTCTCTGTGCATGTTATCCTTGATCAAGTGGCTCAGGTACCAGTTGCCTAGTATGTGTTCTCTGGAAGGAAGTCACTATAAGCAAGGCACACTTACAGAGTGTAGAGACAATGATCCCCTTGTGGAAGGCAGTGTATCTACATATAGTATTTGGAATTTTTCTGTCCAGAAAAATTTTGTTTATTCTGCCTTATTTATTTATTCAATCATTTGTTTATGTCAGTATAGACTCATGGATATTTATTTTCTAGTTTTGGTAATAATCCAAAACTAGTTTCTTTTGCTGCTGAAGTTGTTCCAGCTTTGGCCATTGGGAGCTCTTTCAGTTGATTCCAGTATCTCTTTGACATACCCACTACGTAGGTGATTTTTTTTTTTTTTTGAGAGCTCTCAATTTCTAGCATTACAAAATTACAAGATGCTCTCTGCTCATCTTGTATATTTTTCTGCCCCCATTCTAGAATCAATCGTTTCTCTGAGGAGTCCTGGTTCCTTTTATTGAAGAATGGTATTAGAACCCGGGACCTGAGTACTAGACGTACTGTGGCTACTGGGATGCTGTTTCTTTTAGGCCCTCTTAGCTAACATAGCCAAGAAATGTACACATGTATAATAATCTGTGTATATAATGATATCTATAAATATTTCTATATGTGACCATTTTTGTGTATACTAAGTTAAGCATAAGTTCATAGTGATGGCTCTAGTAGTTTTGGAATTGTTCACTTGTAAACCTATAGAGGAGTCCTCGTGGTGCATTTGTTAAGAGGTTGGCTGCTGACCAAAAGGTCAGCAGTTCAAATCCACCAGCTGTTCATTGGAAACTCTGTGGGACAGTTCTACTCTGCCCTATAGGGTTGCTATGTGTCAGAATCGAATTGAAGGCAACCAGTTTGAGTTTTGGGCTTTTAAACCTACAGGAAACACTGTTATCAACTAGAGCGCAGTGTTTATGTATAATTTCTTTTGTCATTAGTCTAACCAATTCCACTCATTTCCAAAGTTACTTAGCATTTTCTTATTATTACTCACTTCGTGAGGTTGTTTCATACATTTGTCTTTTGTCACATCTTTAGTCTATCCATAGAACTTCCCAACCTCCTAAATGATTTTTAAAATTTGCATTTATTAAATACACTTTTTTGTTGTAGGTTCTACGGGTTTCGAACAGTTCATGTCATGAAATCATGATTAAAGTACCATACAGAACAGTTTCAGCACTCTGAAGTATCCCCTGTGCTTCATCTGTTCAATAGCACCCCTTTCCCCAGAACTGCTGGCAACCATTGATCTGTTTGTCATCTTTATAGTTTTGTCTTTTTTTAAATGTCATGTAAATGAAATCATATTATTGTTGTTGTTAGATGCCACTGAGTCAGTTCCAACTCAGAGCGACCCTGTGTACTACAGAGAGGATCAACAACACAATTCAAAGGTGTCAATTCTTCTTTGGTCTTCCTTATTCAACGTCCAGCGTTGGCATGCATGTGAGGCGATTGAAAACACCATGGCTTGGAGCAGGAGCGTCTTAGTTCTCAAGGTGACATCTTTGCTTTTCAACACTTTAAAGAGATCTTTTGCAGCTGATTTGCCCAATGCAATGAATCTTTTGATTTCTTGACTGCTGCTTCCGTGGGTGTTGATTGTGGATCCAAGTAAAATGAAATTTTTGACAACCTCAATCTTTTCTTCATTCATTTTGATGTTGCTTATTGGTTCAGTTGTGGGGATTTTTGTTTTCTTTATGTTGAGGCGTAATCCATACTGAAGGTTGTGGTCTTTAACCTTCATCAGTAAGTACTTCAAATCCTCTTCTCTTTCAGCAAGCAAGGTTGTGCCATCTGCATAACACAGGTTGTTAATGAGTTTTCCTCCAATCCTGATGCCCAGTACAGCTTCATGGATTATTTTCTTAGTATACAGATTGAATAGGTATGATGAGAGGTTATAACCCTGATGCACACCTTTCCTGGCTTTCCTGAATCATATTAGCATGTGACTTTTTCAGACAGCCTTCTCTCATTTAAAAATATACATTTAAAGTTCATCATGTCTCTTCATGGCTTGATATCTGTCTTTTTATTGCTGAATATTATTCTATCATAGAAATAGAGCAGTTTGTTTATCAATTCGCCTATTGAAGGATATCTAGGTTGGTTCTAATTTTTGGTGATTATGAAAAGAATTGCTATAACCATTTGGATCAGGTCTTTCAAATCAGTTGGTTAAATACAAGGAGCATGGTTGTTGGATTGTATAGTGATAACTATGTTTAGCTTTGTACGAAACTGCTAAATTCTTTTCCAAAGCAGTCGTGCCATTTTACATTCTTACCAGCTATGAATGAGCGTTCTTGTTGCTATGCATGCTCACCAGCAAGTGGTATTGTCATTTTTTTTGGATTTTAGCGATTCTAACTTGTATGTAGTAGTATTTCATTGTCGTTTTAATTTACATTTCCCTAATGACAAACAATGTTGAGCATATTTTCATACATTTATTTGCTACTGCATATCTACTTTGGAGAAGTGTTTTTTCAGAGCTTTTGCTCATATGTGTTTTTTTTTTTACTGTTGAGTTTTAGAAGCTCTTTCTCTATTGGATACAAGTCTTTTATCAGATACATGTTTGGCAAATATTTTTCTCATAGACTGTGGTTTGCCTTTGATTTTCTCAACAGCATCTTTTACAGAGCAGATGTTTTTTAATTTAATAAAGTGCTGGGTAGTAATGTTTTCTTTCTCGTTTGTGATTTTGTATGGTCTTCAGATTTGAGTGATTAAAAATAGATTTACTGTTCATTAGAGGATAGTTTGATTATGGAATAAATGATGTTCTAAATCTGTAGAATAACATGACTTGATTAAACATGTCCTTAAGGTCCTTTTGAGCTCTAAAATTATTATCAGATATACACAGCTCTAAACAGTGATTATAATTTCTATAATTTTCTTGCATTTTCCGCATACAAATTGAGTGCTTCACTTTCTTAAGGTCTCTTTTTGAATTTATTTTCCACTTAAATATTCAAGTATTTTTCTGTCGCATTTTGTAGTGTTTGTCCTTAAATTTGAAAAAAAAAAACAAAAACAGAAGATCCTATACCTACTAGATAGCTTTTTTTGCCTTCATAGTTTAGCTCTTTCCCTGAGTCCTGAGATCAGTGATAACAAACAGCAAGCTTGGGAAACTTGATTTCAGTTCACCAAATATTCTTCTTCCATTGAATAAGGGGTTCACAAGATTTTTGTGTTAACTAAGGTTGTTCAATGGCATGCTGACATTTCTAAAGTGACAGGGACTCTCTCCAAACATACTCCACAAGCAGGGCTCAGGGATCCTAGATCCCAGTTTGGGCATCAGAGGGGCAGTATCTCTTACTAGGTTATTGGCACAAGAACTTTAACCACAAAACACCTTCCTGGACCCAGGCAGAAGGAATCAACATGCCTGAGACCATGATTTGGGCTTTTAGCCTTTAGAATTGTGAGAAAATAAATTTCTGTTCTTTAGAGCCACCCATTTGTGTATTTCTGTTACAGCAGCACTAGGAAATTAAGACATAAGGAAACTATGATGCTATTAGTGACACTTATCAATGTTTTCCTTCTAGGAATTCCTGGTCCCTGGTAGGCTGCCACCTTGAAGTTAAGTCATGTGACTTATTTTGGTGAACAGAATGATGAATGGAATGAAAGTGTCCTACCTGGAGTCAGTTTATGATTTTCACTGCAGTGGGAATGTTCAGTGATGGTAGTTTTGTCACATGGGGTCCCTTAATGTAGACCACCATTGTGGAGCAGAGCCTAGGCCACACTGAGAAGGACACATGCCATGTTTTGCAAGTCAAAGAGATTGGGTGAATATTTACAGCTGCAGCTTAATCGAGCCCATTCTGACCAATACACACACATTAAGATTTTTCAAATGAGCAGATACATATGCAAAATTAAGTTAATTTGAAAATTGATAAACCTTACTTATTAAATATTTCTTCCATGGAAACTTCAAGTTCTTATTATCTGATAAAACATTGAGGACACTCTGAGTGAAAGTCACCATACTTCAATTTGAAATAGCAGTTATTTGTAAATAACTGCTATTTGTAAGTGTTGTAGTTATTTGTAAATGTTGCCAATCTCTTCACAAAGCTGAGAATAGCCAAGAATTTGTATGTTTTCCCTCAATATAAATGACAATTTTAACAGATTTTGAAATATTTTGCCTAAATGATTATGTGTACCCAATGAGACAAAAGCTTCCTTATGCAGTCAGCATGGAATATATTTTCTTTCTGTTGTAACAGCTTGAATGCCTAAAACAGGTTTTCTTACCAGACCAAATGAGCCTTTAATGTTAGTGCTTTTCCTGGTATATCACTTCTAGCCAATGTTACCATTTGGGATGAAGTTTTCAACTCATACAGACCTTTCTGCTCATCATAGGTATTGTTGTGTGCTTGACTGAAAAAAAAAAAAAGTCTTCATTGAATTCTTTATCTCATATTTGAAAAACAGTTGTTAATAAAGAATACTTTTTCATGCTTAGGATATTAATCACTTTTTTGGTTTCTGTCATATCTATAATATAAACTGTACTTTTTGATGAAAGCACTTCAATCAATCATTTTATTTGTTTTATATCCAAGCATTATTTTCATCATTTTCTTGGTAGCAATCTTACTAAAGATATTGCCAATATTTTGACATCTCTAGCCCTTGTGGTTAAATATGACACTGAAGGTAAGTGTTCTAAAGCTGTAGTGTTTTTTCCTCTATCACAATGCACATTAATTGTTTGTGCACTTGAATGTCCTTGCACTTAATCTCAAGTATTTTGATAGATTCCCCTTGGTATTCAGCTGGTACTTCAGAACTATGCTTGAGATTGATTCGTTTGGTTTTCTAAATATATGATTCAAAATAGAATAGAACAAATTTCATTATTGGTTGATAAAAATATAAAATATTCCAGTACATTTTAAGGACATTTTAGTTTTTTTGTAGGTAGTGCTTATAAAACACTAACTTTAAGTACTTTACACAGTCTTCATAGCTCTTTTAGACATCTGACTGATTCAATCATTATTAGTACTCGCACTCACATTTGCATCACTTTCCTTGCCTTTAAGCTTTAAAAATGCTTTTTTAAAATCATTCATTCATGAGAGGACTAACCAAAAACAAAAATAAAAAGCAAAAACCATTAAAAAAAAAAATGAAAGGTCTAAGCTTAATTCACAATTATAATTACACATACATTTTATAATCAATAATTGCGTATACCCAAAGTGACATTTCAAAGTACTACTGAAAAAAAAATGCAGCAGTGTCCTCGTAGATTCAATATTTAATAACTCACAGGTAGAAAACCTTATTATTTATATTTTGCATCCTTCTAAAACGCTATGGTGAAAACTCCAGTTTCTGTAGGATTGAGGCATTCAGTGGATAGGCCTGAAATTCTAGGGTGAATCCACTATATGGATGGATCCACTGTGGATGCTTTCCCCATAGCAGTAGTATCTGGGGGATCGCATGTGCCATATAAAGCTATATTTGCTACTAAAACACATAGTTAATTTTATAAAAAACTATCCCAAAACTTAGTATTAAAACAACAACCATTCTATTATTTTCACAATGCTGTGGTTTGAATTGGGTCACCTGGATGGATCTCCTGCTTTTATTATAGGGATCTCTCATGCAACAGCAGTTAGAGGGCAAATGGGGCTGGAACATCCAAGATGGCTTCTCTTACATGTCTGGTGTCTTGCTGTGAATGGCTAGAAGGCAGAGCTCACTGTGCCAATAGGATGGCTGGGCCTTTTTCTCTCAGTGTAGTTTTAGGGCCTCACCCTCTCCATGAGGCCTCACCATGTAGTCACCCTACATGGTTCTCTTCAGAAAGGAAGCTGAACTTCTTATGTAGTGGATCAGGGCTTACAAAAAACAGAAGATGTCAGGGGTTTTTAACGTTTAGACCTAAAATTGACAAAATATAACAAAGGTGAAATAGAAATAAGAGTACTGCAATAGATAATTTCATTGAAAAGGGGAAGAAGGAAGGCATATGATAGACACTGGTCCATAGCAATTCTGAAATCCAAACAGATACAAGTTGCCAATTGCCTTGGCTTTGAGGGAAGGAACGTCTGATGATTTAGACCCAGTTCTGCTCTGTGGGAGACAGTCACCTAAGTTCTTAGCTCTCCTCACTGGACTCTTGGCTCTGATATCTGGGTTATTCCTTTTCCTTGAAAAATTAACTGTGCATGCAGCTAAGTAGATTTCTCAGTCTTATTTCTGTTCTTGGAGATACAGAGTTCAGAAACCAAAAAACCAAACCCATTGCCATTGAGTTGATTCCAACTCAGAGCAACACTATAGGACAGAGTAGAACTGCCCCACAGAGTTTCCAAGGAGTGCCTGGTGGATTTGAGCTGCTGACCTTTTGGTTAGCAGCCAAACACATAACTACTGTACCACCAGGGCTCCATAGGTCTCAGAGGTCTCTTTTATTCTTGAACTGTCTGTGTACTCTTTTGTCTGAGTTAGTATATTTCATAAAATAACTTAAGATATCTATGTATTAAATTAAAATCTACTCCTTTAAAAGAGTCAATAAGCACAAATATCTTCAAGATAGGTCCATCCCTATTTTGGACCATGGGTCAACTTGATGTGGAGTAACATCCTTAAGATTGTTAGAAGCCCTCTTAGACACTCTATTATCAATCAGAAAGGGTCTCTGAGGAATGCATTAGATTCGTAGAAGCTATATTGTCTAGGTGAGATGCCTTAAATTTGTTTTAGGTTTTAACAAAGGGTCTTATAGCTGCTACCTAGATATGATCTTTACCTGAGGCCACGTTTTGCTATAGATTTGGTCTTTGTGCTGAGGTTAACAATTATTTTGAGAGCTTTTTTTTTTTTTTTTTCAGCAGAGGCTTGAGATGAGAAACATTTGTACTTTCAGGCATAGCAAGACCTGGATTCATTATATCCCCTCTGAATTTTGCTCGAAAATGGACCATTTACTTCATCTCATCTCTTGACTTCCACACTCAATCAGTCAGTTGGCACTTTCATCTTCTGCCTGGAGACCTCCTTAATCTAAACTCACAAGTTCATTAAGTGTCCTTTATACCTCCTACATTATCTCAGACAGCGGTTGTGTTCATTTTCTACCATTATATAAGTTAGGTCCACATTTTTCCAGCCTCACATAATGATTTCCTTATTGCCTTTTCAGTCTTCACTAATATTGCCTTTAAGGTCCTTCCAGTCTCTATCTGCTACTGGCTAAAAAAGTCAATACCACACGTTTTAGGTGCTTTGTTATGGCAGTTCCCAATTCTGATACCAATTTCTGTTTTGGTTATCTATTGCAGTATAATAACCAACCCCAAAACTTAAAGTCTTAAAAAAAAAAATGACCATTTCTCAAAATTAAGGAGTTGACTGGCATCTGTGGAATGGTTCTTCTGCTAGTAATACTTGGGGTCTCTTTTGTCACTGAAGACAGATGATGCTAAGGCTTAAATTTCCAAGATGGCTTTATTCGTGTGACTGGTGCCTTGGCAGGATGACTGGAATGCTAGACTCAGCTTGGACACTAGGATGGCTGAGCCTCTCTCTATATCTGTGTGGGCCCAGAGCTACTCCTTGCCATATAGCTTTTCCATGTGTTCTTTCCTCATAGTCTTTCTAGCAGGGAAGCCAGATTATCCACTGGCATCTCTGGACTCTCAAAAATCACAGAAAGTATAAGGTGTCAGGCCTTCTTAAAGATTAGGTCTGGACATAGCACAGCCATTTTTTCTTGTTTAAAGCAAGTCACTAGGCTGATCCAAACTCAGTGTGGCAGAGGACTAAACAATGGCTTCAAAACAGAAGAACTTAGTTCATTGGAGACCATTTTTGGAGAGAAGCTAGTGTACATGTTAATGTCACTGTGGTACTATTAGAAATTGTTGGTCTCTATACTCCCTAAAATAATTTTTTTTTTTCATCACCAGTATGGGACCCACATTTTGGGAAGCATTGCATTAGCTACGTTACCATTGTGTCATATATTCACCTAGAATCAGCAAAGCTGTTGATAAAAAACCAACCACTGCTTGATACACACTTTAAAAAACCAGCTGCCATCAAGTGAATTCTGACTCCTGGTGACCCCGTATGTGTCAAAGCAGAAATGTTCTCCGTAGGTTTTTCAGTGGCTGGTGTTTTAGAAGTAGATCACCAAGTCCTTCTTCAGAGGCATCTCTGGGTGGACTCAAACCTCGAATCTCTTGGTTAGTAGCTGAGCGTGTTAACCGTTTGCACCCCCAGGGACTCCAATAAACATTTAGAGCAATTTGAATAGTACAACGTAGCACGCAATTATTTAACAACCTTTTCAATGATTTTGTAGTTATTAATAAATTGCATTTTTTCCTTCTCTTTGCTTAATGTGCTACAAACACTTCATATGCTAGTCAAAATAGTTTCCTGCAAGGAATGTGATAAAAAATAGTGTAGACATATTGTCAAAAGCGCATTTAGGAGAGTTCAGAGCTACATAATAACCTAAAGAGATAAGACAGTGATCTCTGTTAGATAAGAATAGAGTGGAAAATATGTATGACAATAGTTCAACTATTCATAACAAAACAATATGCTTCTTAACACAGTTATAAAATAGATAGGAAATTGCCTGAAGCCCATGTATTCTGCTGTTTGAAATTAAAAAAAAAAATCCTTTAAAAATAAGCTTTACAGGAGATAACAAACATGCCAGGTAGCCTAAAGTTAATATTTGTAATATGTCCTCAAAATCTATAGTTAAGTTTCACTAACAGTGAATTTTTTTTTATTAACTTTTATTGAGCTTCAAGTGAATGTTTACAAATCAAGTCAGTCTGTCACATATAAGTTTATATACACCTTACTCCGTACTCCCACTTGCTCTCCCCCTAATGAGTCAGCCCTTCCAGTCTCTCCTTTCGTGACAATTTTGCCAGCTTCCAACTCTCTCTATCCTCCCATCCCTCCTCCACACAGGAGATACCAACACAGTCTCAAGTGTCCACCTGATATAATTAGCTCACTCTTCATCAGCATCTCTCTCCTACCCACTGTCCAGTCCCTTTCATGTCTGATGAGTTGTCTTCGGGGATGGTTCCTGTCCTGTGCCAGCAGAAGGTTTGGGGACCATGACTGCCGGGATTCCTCCAGTCTCAGTCAGACCATTAAGTATGGTCTTTTTATGAGAATTTGGGGTCTGCATCCCACTGATCTCTTGCTCCCTCAGGGGTTCTCTATTGTGCTCCCTGTCAGGGCAGTCATTGATTGTGGCCTGGTACCAACTAGTTCTTCTAGTCTCAGGATGATGTAGGTCTCTGGTTCATGTGGCCCTTTCTGTCTCTTGGGCTCTTAGTTGCCATGTGATCTTGGTGTTCTTCATTCTCCTTTGCTCCAGGTGGGTTGAGACCAATTGATGCATCTTAGTTGGCTGCGTGTTAGCATTTAAGACCCCAGACGCCTCATTTCAAAGTGGGATGCAGAATGTTTTCATAATAGAATTATTTTGCCAATTGACTTAGAAGTCCCCTTAAACCATGGTTCCCAAACCCCCGCCCTTGCCCCGCTGACCTTTGAAGCATTCATTTTATCCTGGAAACTTCTCTGCTTTTGGTCCAGTCCAATTGAGCTGACCTTCCATGTATTGAGTGTTGTCCTTCCCTTCACCTAAAGCAGTTCTTATCTACTAATTAATCAGTAAGAAACCCTCTCTCTCCCTCCCTCCCTCCTCCCCTCGTAACCACAAAAGTATGTGTTCTTCTCAGTTTATACTATTTCTCAAGATCTTATAATAGTGGTCTTATACAATATTTGTCCTTTTGCCTCTGACTGCTTTCGCTCAGCATAATGCCTTCCAGGTTCCTCCATGTTATGAAATGTTTCACAGATTTGTCACTGTTCTTTATCGATGCGTAGTATTCCATTGTGTGAATATACCACAATTTATTTACCCATTCATCCGTTGATGGACACCTTGGTTGCTTCCAGCTTTTTGCTATTGTAAACAGAGCTGCAATAAACATGGGTGTGCATATATCTGTTTGTGTGAAGGCTCTTGTTTCTCTAGGGTATATTCCGAGGAGTGGGATTTCTGGGTTGAATGGTAGTTCTATTTCTAACTGTTTAAGATAACGCCAGATAGATTTCCAAAGTGGTTGTACCATTTGACATTCCCACCAGCAGTGTATGAGAGTTCCAATCTCTCCACAGCCTCTCCAACATTTATTATTTTGTGTTTTTTGGATTAATGCCAGCCTTGTTGGCGTGAGATGGAATCTCATCGTAGTTTTAATTTGCATTTCTCTAACAGCTAATGATCGAGAGCATTTTCTCATGTATCTGTTAGCTGCCTGAATATCTTCTTTAGTGAAGTGTGTGTTCATATCCTTTGCCCACTTCTTGATTGGGTTGTTTGTCTTTTTGTGGTTGAGTTTTGACAGAATCATATAGATTTTAGAGATCAGGAGCTGGTCGGAGATGTCATAGCTGAAAATTCTTTCCCAATCTGTAGGTGGTCTTTTTACTCTTTTGGTGAAGTCTTTAGATGAGCACACGGGTTTGATTTTTAGGAGCTCCCAGTTATCGGGTTTCTCTTTGTCATTTTTGGTAATGTTTTGTATTCTGTTTATGCCTTGTATTAGGGCTCCTAAGGTTGTCCCTATTTTTTCTTCCACGAGTTAGTTTTTGTGCATGGTGTGAGGTATGGGTCCTGTTTCATTTTTTTGCAAATGGATATCCAGTTATGCCAGCACCATTTGTTAAAAAGACTATCTTTTCCCCAATTAACTGACACTGGGCCTTTGTCAAATATCAGCTGCTCATATGTGGATGGATTTATATCTGGGTTCTCAATTCTGTTCCATTGGTCTATGTGCCTGTTGTTGTACCAGTACCAGGCTGTTTTGACTACTGTGGCTGTATAATAGGTTCTGAAATCAGGTAGAGTGAGGCTTCCCAATTTCTTCTTCTTTTTCAGTGATGCTTTGCTTATCCGAGGCTTCTTTTCCTTCCATATGAAGTTGGTGATTTGTTTCTCTATCACCTTAAAAAATGACATTGGAATTTGGATCGGAAGTGCATTGTATGTATAGATGGCTTTTGGTAGAATAGACAATTTTTACTATGTTAAGTCTTCCTATCCATGACCAAGGTATGTTTTTCCACTTTAGTATGTCCTTTTGAATTTCTTGTAGTAGAGCTTTGTAGTTTTCTTTGTATAGGTCTTTTACATCCTTGGTAAGATTTATTCCTAAGTATCTTATCTTCTTGGGGGCTACTGTGAATGGTATTGATTTGGTTATTTCCTCTTCAGTGTTCTTTTTGTTGATGTAGAGGAATACAAGTGATTTTTGTGTGTTTATCTTATAACCTGAGACTCTGCCAAACTCTTCTATTAGTTTCAGTAGTTTTCTGGAGGATTCCTTAGGGTTTTCTGTGTATAAGATCATGTCATCTGCAAATAGAGATAATTTTACTTCCTCCTTGCCAGTCTGGATGCCCTTTATTTCTTTGTCTAGCCTAATTGCTCTGGCTAGGACTTCTAGCACAATGTTGAATAAGAGGGGTGATAAAGGGCATCCTTGTCTGGTTCCCGTTCTCAAGGGAAATGCTTTCAGGCTCTCTCCATTTAGAGTGATGTTGGCTGTTGGCTTTGCATAAAAAAAAACATAGGTGCCCTTTATTATGTTGAGGAATTTTCCTTCAATTCCTAATTTGGTGAGAGTTTTTATCATAAATGGGTGTTGGACTTTGTCAAATGCCTTTTCTGCATCAATTGATAAGATCATGTGGTTTTTGTCTTTTGTTTTATTTATGTGGTGGATTACATTAATGGTTTTTCTGATATTAAACCAGCCTTGCATACCTGGTATAAATCCCAGTTGATCAGGGTGAATTATTTTTTTGATGTGTTGTTGGATTCTATTGGCTAGAATTTTGTTGAGGATTTTTGCATCTATGTTCATGAGGGATATAGGTCTGTAATTTTCTTTTTTTGTAATGTCTTTAGCTGGTTTTGGTATCAGGGAGATGGTGGCTTCATAGAATGAGTTGGGTAGTATTCTGTCATTTTCTATGCTTTGAAATACCTTTAGTAGTAGTGGTGTTAAGTCTTCTCTGAAAGTTTGGTAGAACTCTGCAGTGAAGCCGTCCGGGCCAGGGCTTTTTTTTGTTGAGAGTTTTTTGATTACCGTTTGAATCACTTTTTTTGTTATGCGTCTATTTAGTCGTTCTACTTCTGAATGTGACTAACAGTGAATTTTATGTAAATAGAAGTGTCAGGTAAGCTATTACTGCTGCAAAATACAACTCTTTGGTTGATCTGGTACCGACAATATGGGCTATACCATTGCAAGTCATGTGACACATAAAGTATCAATCTTTTCATTACTTTACTTTTTCTTAAAATCAAATCATTCACAGTAAGTTTCATATTTAAATATATAACATTTTGTATAATGCTGATGTTTAAAAATTGTTGATTTAAATATTTTATGTAATTTTTCTAACTTAAATTGCAGAAATTTCTTCTAGGAGGCTTTTGACACACAACAAGGAAGTAAATTGCTTCACAAACTAAATTAACTCAGTCTGTAGCACTAACACCAGGGTCATCACTGGCCATAGACCAGGGCAGTGGTGAAAAATAGAAAAAATTGCCCTTTTTTAACATTTTCCTATTTCCTGTCAGAAAATTGTCATAATATATACTGATTTTATTATGACACTTAACTGCCAATTTCAGGGAAATAACATATTGAACATAACATTTCATGTAATCAGTGAGCAACCTGCATGTTCATAGAGGCTCTAACTAACACAAATGCAATGTTGTTCATTCATTCAAAAGTAGTCACTTAATATACACTGTAAATAAGGTACAATTCTAGGTTCTAGAAGTGTTTGAATGACCAGGAAATCCTCTTAATTAAAGTAGTCTAGCCTCTGCTGGAGAAATTTGGCCCTCAACTGGATGGGTTGACATAGTGGCTGCAACAAGGGGCTCAAACATAGCAACGATTGTGAGGATGGTGCAGGACCAGGCAGTGTTTTGTTCTGTTGTACATAGGGTCGCTATGAGTCAAAACCAACTAGATGCCACCTAACAACAAGAATTTATATCTGAATATAAAACAAGGTTTTTACCCCACAGTATCATCCTTCAGAAAGGGAGTGAGCATTTTATATCTGAATCCTAATATAGTCTCCTATATTACTGGGCACTCTCAATGGCTTCATTATGAGAGTTAATGCCTTGAGAAGACACAATCTGAAGTATCAATAGCCTGTTTGACTGCTTAGAGAGGTCATCAATTAGAACAAGTAAAAAATGGGTAAGGGAGTCTAACACAAATGTATTAATTCTTCCTGGACGTGTTATCTCCCAATTGCAAATATTGGCTATCATTATAAATAATCTGTTTATAGATCACTTTAGCATTCAATAGACTAAATAGTCATTTGTGGAAATCACAAACATACAACCATAGGAATGATTAAAGGAAAACGAAAACAAAAAGAGTGTTATACAAGTGGGCCTTTGTGTCTTGGCTTACATTATTAGTTACAAAATGATACATGGGGCAAAATTCTACAAGGTAATGTATATTTTAAAATCATATTCAATCAGTCTAAAAATGACTTTAGTGATGACAAAACATATTAAAAAATTAATTGTTGTTGTTAGGTGCCATAGAGTCGATTCTGACTTAAAGCAGCCTTATGTACAACCAAACAAAACACTGCCCAGACCTGCGCCATCCTCACAATCATTGTTATGCTTGAGCTCACGTTGCAGCCACTGTGTCAATCCATCTCATTGTGGCTCTTTGTCATTTTCACTGACCCTCTTTCTACTTTACCAAGCATGATGTCCTTCTCCAGGGAATTGTCACTCCTGATAACATGTCCAAATTATGTGAGATAAGTCTCACCATCCTTGCTCCTAAGTAGCATTCTGGCTGTACTTCTTCTAAGACAGGTTTGTCCATTCTTCTCAGAGTCCACGGTATATGTATATTCAATATTCTTCATCAACACCGTAGTTCAAAGTCATAAATTCTTCTTTGGTCTTCCTTTATTCATTGCCCAGCTTTTGCATGCATGAGGCTGTTGAAAACACCACGGCTCGGGTCAGGTGCACCTTAGTCCTCAGAGTGACATCTTTGCTTCTTAACACTTTAAAAAGGTCTTTTGCAGTGGATTTGCCCAACGCAATGCGTTTTATTTCTTGAGTGCTACTTCCATGGGTGTTAATTGTGGCTCCAAGTAAAATGAAATCCTTGACTACTTCAGCCTTTTCTCCGTTTATCATGATGTTGATTATTGGTCCAGTTGTCAAGATTTTTGTTTTCTTTCTTTTGTTGAGGTGTAATCCATACTGAAGGCCGTAGTCTTTCATCTTCATTAGTAAGAGCTTCAAGTCCTCTTCGCCTTAAGCAAGCAAGGTTGTGTCATCTGCATAGAACAGGTCGTTATTCAGTCTTCCTCCAATCCTGATGCTCCATTCTTCATATAGTCCACCCTCTCAAAGGTGACCCTGCTGGTATTTGAAATACCTGTGGCATAGCTTCCAGCATCACAGCAACATGCAAGCCATCACAGTATGACAAACTGTATGACAAACAGTATGACAAACTGAGAGACAAGTGGTGGAAAAATTAATACAGAGTTTAAATAAAATATTTTCAGGAAATGTTATAGAGGAAAATAGCGGTATTTTCTTCTTTTTTTTTTTATAAGTATCTTTTTTTTTTAGTTTCTCAGGGCTGCTGTCATGTAAAACCACAAAGTGGGTGGCTTTAAGGAACAGAATTTTTCGCGGTTTTGTGGGTTAGGAGTCCAAATTAGGGTGTCAGTAGGGCTATGCTCTCCTTCAGTCTGCTCTAGAAAATGGTCCTTCCTTGTCTACTTCAGTTTCTGGTAGCCCAGGGTGTTTCTTGGAGTTCCTTTGCTTGTAGACAGATCCTCACTGTTGTCTTCCGCCTATGTGTGCTTCTATTTTTGTGTCTGTCCTTCTCTTTTATGAAGTGCCATTAACCTATGTAGGGGTTAAGGACTTCAGCATATCTTTTGGTGAGACACAATTCAATCCATAACATTTAGGTTAAGTCATGTTTATTAATAAACCATATATGTTTAATAGGCAAAATCTCTATGTCCCCTCCCCCCGCCCCCCAGTAGGAATATCTGGTTATCTGTTTTGCCTGTTTTTCTACCAAGGTTTTGGTCTTTATCTGTGATATAATTTGTAGATATATTCTTATTTTGTCATTTGTCATTTCATAACTTTTATATTTACTCAGTCAAATTTGTCAGCCTTTTGTTTCAATGCTTCTAGATTTTGCATAATGTCTAGAAAAGCTTTTGTCACCCTAAATGTAAAGGAATTCATTCATGATTTTTTTTTTTTCTGTAATATTTGGGAAGATTTTTATTTTTGCTCGTTTAGATATCTAATCCATTTGGAATTTGTTCAGGTAAATGATGTAAAGTATGAATCTAATTTTTTTGTTTTCTAATTGGCCAATACCATTTATTACCAAGGCCATCTTTCCTACAATGACTTCAAAGGCCAGCTTATTATATACTCAATTCCCACATGCACTTGGATCTATTGCTGGTTCTTCTATTTTGTTATATTTAGCTGTCTGTCTACTTTTGTGCCAGAATTTCACTTTTTTTTTTTTTTTTTTAATAGTTTCATGTTACGTTTAATGTCTGGAAGGTCTACTACTCCTTGTTGCTCTTCTTTTTTAGGAGTTTCTGGCTATTCTTGAGCATTTATTTTTTTCTTAAAAAACTTTAAAATTGAATCTTGATACTTCTGGAGAAAAGAGCTTTTTCTTTTTAGTGTGTAATTGGTATTGCTGTGATTTTGAGTAATCCTAGCCAAGAATAAAAGATTTCTTTTCTGTTTTTGTTTTTAAAGAGGATTTTAAAGTTTTCTACATGTAAGTTGGGCATTTATTCTAATCATTTTATTTTTGTTTCCAATGCTGTTGTCAGTACAAACAGAGTTTTTGTTTCCATTATATTTTCTAACAGGTTATGGTTAGTATGGATAAAATCTATTTATGTTTGTATGTTAATTTTATATAGTGTGTTGTTCATGGATTATGTCTTTTTGTGTCTTCCATGAATAATCTCATATTATCCACAAATAGAGATAGTTTTACTTTTTCTGTATATTCATCTCAAATATCTTTCTCTTGTCTGATTGCTTTGGGTCGTGCCTCCAAAACAATGTTAAATCTGAGTGGAGATACAAACATCTTTCCTGATCTTAGTGGAAATGCCTTTAATGATTCCATATTATGGAAGATGCTGGTTTACTTACTGTTTTTATCTGGAAGGTTTACTGAATACTGTGAAAGCTCGGAATTAATTCAGTGGAAGTGGGTTTAGGTATGAAGATAACCATATTATTTTTTACATCTATTTATATAACAAAATAATGTATTTTAAAATCTTAAAGGATCCTTGCATTCCTAGAATAAATTCTCTTTGGTCTTGGGTGTGGTTTTTAATGAGATGTTGGATTTTATCTGTATATTTTTGTGTTTTAAAAATTATGTTTAATATCAATGCTTATTGAATTCTGTTTCTGCATCTGTTAGGAAGAATAGTTGATTTCTTTGATATGTTAATATGGTATACTATAGTAATTTTTATTCTGAACACTTCTTAAATTTATGAAATACATTTGACTTGGTAATTATGTATTATTTTACTGTTCACTGATACATTTAATTAGCTAATATTTTATTTAGAATTTTTGTATCTATAGACATTTTTATAATACACTTCCAGGTATTAGAATCAAAGATATACTATTCTCATATTCACTAATTTGTGAAGTATTTTTAGTGATTACTAAATTTTCTATACTGATTTTCTTATAGCTCGAGATCATCTGTTCTTTAAAATTTGGAATGGGTGTGTAGAGATTGAGGAAGGGAAAAAAATTTAATTATATTTAGAATTATCTTAATGGTTATCGATTTACTCAGGTTTCTTATTTCTTCTTGAGTTAGTTTGACTATCCATTTCATCTGAAAATATTAAATCTACTGATATAGTAAATTTTTATGATTTTTCATTTTCAAAAATATCTGTTGTATGTTATTTTGCTTTCTTTTTATTACTAAGATTGTTTATTTTGGCTTCCTCTTTTTTTCTTTATAAATTTTTCTAAAAATTTCCTTAGTTACTTTCTCTGAGAAAGACTGTTTAGTTTTGTTAACTTATTTATTGTTTCTTTATTCCATTATGTTTTCTTCTCACATTCATTACTTCCTTTTATATTTTTAGGTTTATTATCCTATTCTTATAGCTCTTCAACTGAATGCATAAAGTGTTTTAAGTTTAATCTGTTGTTTAAAATGCCTTTAGGCAGTGAGGTATACGTTTTTGATTAGATTGGGCTTTTACTAAGGTCTCACCTCTCTTCCCTGAGGTCAGTCAGTATTACAAGGTGATCACAAGGCTGATATCATGCAGTGGGTCTTTCTGGCCTGGTCGGCCCCTCCCTAGTCACCTCATTAGCATAGCCTGTTAGGTTTGGTGTGGTCTGGAGTCTCTATCAAAGACACTTAAACCATTAGGAAAATTTCAAGGTTTTAGAGGTTATCGTTTATGAACTGAAGATAAACACCAAATTCTTTCCATAAGCTTAACGTAAACCCCGGAACCTCCTTACTGACATCTTTGCTTGAATGTTGTGATGGTTAATTTTATGTGTCAACTTAGCTAGGCTATGGTTCCTAATGGTTTGGCCAAATACTAGTTTATTTGCTGCTCTGTAATGTAATGTAAATACTTTCCATGATGTAATCTAGTGTAATGTAATCAATCAATCAGTTGAAAAGGGAATTTCTTTAGGAAGTATTTGGTGTCCAGGCTATAGATATTTTGGCAGAACTTGCTGCCTGTCTTCATTCTTCACTATTCCAATCTCCTGACCAAAGGATCTTGGGACAAAAGCCTGCAGAAGTCTCCAACCTGCTGCTTGACCTACCTATACTGGACTTGTCAGCCCTCACAATTGCATAAGCCAATCTTAGAAGTAAATCTCTCTCTTTCTCTGTATCTATTTATCTATTGCTCTTTTATCTATCTATCATCTATCTGTCTGTCTGTCTGTCTGTCTATCTATCTATCATCTTACTGGTTCCGTTTCACTAGAGAAACCTGACTAAGATAAATGTCTAGTAGGCATTTCAATAACATGTTCCAAAAAACAGTGAATATTCCTCTGAGAACTGTCTTCTCCTCTAATTTTCTCCATTTTAGGATAGCGTAAATTCATTAGTTCACTTGTGCAGGCCAAAATCCATGAAGTCACCATGTGTCATCTCCTTTCATCAGAAAAAAAAACCAAAAACCAAACCAGCTGCCGTCGAGTTGATTCTTCCTCATAGCGACCCTATAGGACAGAGTAGAACTGCCCCATAGAGTTTCCAAGGAGCGCCTGATGGATTTAAACTGCCGACCTTTTAGTTAGCAGCTGTAGCACTTAACCTTTCATCATACTCTCCTTCTATTCTTTAGCAAATCCTGTTGCCTCTTTCTTTAAAATATATCCAGAATGTAGCTACTTGTCACTTCCACCACTACCACACTGGTTCAAGCCACTATTTTTCTCTTAACTGGGGCTCCAAGGCCTAGAAAAATACCTAGATTTTAAGAATGTTCAGTTATCTATGTGAATATTTAATGAATATACACGTATTTAACCATAGCATTCTACAGCTTAAAGACATTTCAGTAATAACATTAATGTTATTTTATTTTGTACATGGTAACAACAATACCTGGGAAGCTTAAGTATGCCCCAAATTGCTCTCCCATGATGCCATTCTGTTTCCCTACATTATTAATTTTAAAGGGGTGAATATGGTATTGGAGAGAGAATCCTCTGTTCTTCAGATTTATTGTCTTTTCCAAGTACACCCTGAAATTTTAACACTGGATCATGTTTCCTTGGCTAGAGGTCTAATATCCAATTCAATTCAGCATGTTTATTGATTTTTTTTCTACTTTGTACATAATATTGTTCCCAATATTGGGGTGGAAACAATGATGTGTAAAACACAGTCTAAATATCCAAGGGCTCACAAAGTCGTAGTCAAATCAGAATCCATTTTTTAAAAATGGGTAGAGAAATGCTGCCAAGCTAGAACAGTGAGAAGTCTGGTAAAAGTTCTTGGAGATGTTAAAATTTGTATGAGGATTTGATGAAAGTGAGGAACTCTGTCTTCTACAGAAAAACAGGTTTCAATCTGTAAGCTATTAGATAAAAGCCTAAACATCTGTATGTCCAGTTGGTTCCCAGGCTATAATCTTATGGAATAAAGTTAAAAAGGGCCAGAATCCAGAGAAAGTTTTGTGTGGAACAGTAGTAACCGTAAGAAATATATTTTACATTTCATTTAAAAAGTGTCATGAAGCAATAATTCTTACCATACATGATACACTATTTTTTCTAGATTTTTTTTTTTTTTCTATTTTATTCTGGTCTATTTTCTTCTAGGAGCTCCTGGTGCAAATTGTTTGGCATTTGGCTACTAACTAAAAAGTTGGCAGTTCAAGTCTACCCGAGTCACCTCAGAAGAAAGTTTTGACAATTTACTTCTGAAAAATCAACTATTGAAAACCCTGTGGAGCACAGTTCTACTATGACACACATGGGGTCACCATGAGTCAGGATCAACTCAACCTCAACTGGTTTGGTTATTTTCTTCACATCCTAAAAGAAGGGTGACCATGACCAGTCAAACTGGTTTCATGAATCAGTCATGGAAAGTAATGCATTTTGAAAACACCACTCTTGCACCCCCTAACTTTCTCACACTTTTACTACAAAGTCAAAAGTAGTTTGTACTTAGTCAGGTGTAAACATGGACGCACTCCCTTAAATTAACATTTTGTTCTTGTCTGTTGCTCTAATATTATACTCTTAATAGAAAAAAATATTGAAGAATACTCATCAATATGGTACATAAGGCACATTGTCTTCTATGAATCATTTGATATGTTAGTCTTCTATTTTCATGATCATTGTGTAAAGAGAACAGGGACATTTTCAGTCTGTCTAAGTGTTTATGAATAAATGTTATCGACTTGATAAAACTTTCAAATGTGGTGAAGTAGATAAAGCAACAGATAGTCAAGGGTTGATGCCATGCATCCTTTGTGCAGACGCACACCTCATTTTTCAGAGAGGGGGGTGAGAGACCATTAAAATTAGAGAAACTTGCATTGGCTTCAAGAAAATGTGGTTGGGAGTAACAGGACACTGGTAGTAATCTACTGTTAGCTATGAATGTTACCATGGACACCAGTGCATACGGCAAATCATGAGTGGGAGAAAGAGAAAATGATGAGAACCAAGAATAGTTTCTCCACATAAAGTCTATATTTCTGAAAGATGATTATTTATTTATAATTTTATTGCTGAGTTTTTCCTTTGTTTCTGGCTCTGCTGGTCTTTTGTAATGTCAGAAGCCCTTCTAGTAAAAGCAGAAAAGAAAGATCCTGATTTAAGTTTCTGTTTTGATACTTCCATACTATCCTATTTTGATCCTTTTTTTCATCAATTTGTAAACACCATTAACATTTATAAAAAGAGAACACAGAACTGCCCTCAAGAGTAAACAATCTTATAAATGGTTTGCCCCTTCAAAGTTAATGGTCATGTTATTGAGATTCAAAATTCTTTAATCCTGCTTTTGAAGAAATAATTTCACCTGGACAGCTAGCTCTACTTTTAAATTCTTTCATTCATTTACTTATTCTGTAGATTAATTATGACATGAAATGAAATTGAAACAAATTCTGAATAAATTTATATAATGTATGTATGATGTCATGGTAGCCACTACTTTGTTTTATATTTGGAGACACTGATGGGGAAATTTTCACATTTGTGTTCTGGGCATGATGCATGCATATATATATGTATGTATAAAAAGGAAGATAAGACCATAGAGCAGTGCCCCACAAAGAAAAATTTCAACAGCCATAGAAAAGACCATGTATCAGTCAAGGTTCAATCAGACAAGCAGTACCAATAGGTGAGATAATCTACCTTTACATCAGTTTCATTGATATCATCTGTATCTATTGCCACCACCTGTCTGTTGTACTACGGTAGCTTGTGTGTTGCTGTGATGCTGAAAGCTGTGCCACTGGTATTCCAGATACCAGCTGGGTAACCCAGGGTGGACATATTTCAATGGAGCTTCCAGACTAAGACAAAATAGGAAGAAAGGCCTGGCAATCTACTTCTGAAAATTAGCCAATGAAAACCTTATGAATCACGACAGAACATTGCCCGACTCACTTGCTTTGGACGTGTCATCAGAATATATCAATAGCTGGAGGAGGACACTATGTTTTGTGAAGTAGAGGGCCAGTAAGGGCAAGACAGACCGTTAGGTGAAAAGAATTGGCACAATAGCCACAACAATGGACTTGAACACATTAGCAATTGTGAGGATGACGCAGGACCAGGCAATATTTTGTTCTGTTGTGCATAAAAATCCCATTAGTCAGAATCTACTCAATGGCTTGCTCCTATCTATCTATCTGTCTGTCTGTCTGTCTATCATCTATCGATCATCTATCAATCATCTATTGATCATCTATCGATCATCTATCTACCTACTTACTTACTTGCCTGTCTGTCTGTCTATCTATATCTATCATCTGTCTATCTGTCTATCTGTCTATCTGTCTATCTGTCTATCTGTCTATCTGTCTATCTGTCTATCTGTCTATCTGTCTATCTATCTATCTATCTATCTATCTATCTATCTATCTATCTATCTATCTATCTATCTATCTATCTATCTATCTGTCTGTCTGTCTATTATCTGTCTATCTAATCTATCTATATCTATCATCTATCTATCTGTCTGTCTATCTATCATCTATCTGTCTATCTAATCTATCTATCTATATCTATCATCTATCTGTCTGTCTGCCTGCCTGCCTGCCTGCCTGTCTGTCTGTCTGTCTACCTACCTACCTATCTATATTTAAAGCCAGGTTACAGGGAATTAGCATATGCAATAGTCTACCTGGTTAAGCAGTCTCTGTAAGGCTGTGGTCTTCTGTGGAATCCGTAGGCATGAGGCAGAAACCCACATGAATGGACTAAAACCTGTGTCTTATTGCCTCTGGCTTTGGCAGCAAGGGTATCCTGCACAAGCCATGCCCTTTATCACAAAGTTAAGCACACATGGGTAGCCCAGGAGTCAGAAAAGCTAAAAGAGGTTCCAGGTGAAACAATTCCAGGTCCGATTGCTGCTTCTTGCCGATGAGGTGATTGGGTAGACCTGGAACAGCATGTGAGCTTCAAAATGGTTGCTACTTCCTATCTGCCTTCCAATCTCAAGGCAATCTCACTACTGGCCCACACTCATGCCTCAGTTGTCCTTTCCAAGCATGATTAAAATTTTCTTCTCTGTATTCTGTTATACCCTGGTGGTTCGGTGGTTAAGACCTCAGGCTGCTAACCAAAAGGTCAGCCGTTCCAATCCTATGGGGCAGGTCTAATCTGTCCTATAGGGTCTATGAGTCAGAATCGACTCCATAGCGATGGGTTTGGTTTTTTTGGTTTCATTCTCTTAAACCAGTTGCCATCAGATTGATTCTGACTCATGGCGGCCACATATGTTTTGAAGTAGAACTGTACTCCACAGGATTTTCAAGGCTGTAACCTTTCAGAAGTAGATCACCGGACCTTGCTTCCAAGGTGCCTCTGAGTGCATTCCAACCACCAACCTTGTGGTTAGTAGCCAAGCATTTAACTGTTTGCACTACCAAGGAACCAATTGTATTTTTTTAGCCCTTTGTAAATAATATTAATTGTTATCATGCATTGAACATTTTCTATGCAGTGGGCACATATTGTCTCATTTAATTGTCATAATATTCCTGTGAGGTAAATCCTACTAACAGGTGAGGAAACAGGCTTAGAGAGGCTATAAGTTTACAAAAGGCTGTAATGCTAAACTATTGGGAACAGGAATATAGATTTAGGTGTCCAGGATCACAGTCATCTCCAAACTTCCAATCCATGGTCGCCTTCATTATAGTATACATCTGAATATACTCTGATTATTTCCATCTATTTGTGTCTGTCTTTTCCAGCACACTGGAAACCCTTTAAAGGCAAGAAAATGCCTTATTTTTTTCTTTTCTCATGTCAATTTGTAATTTCTGATATACTTTGCACTTCTATCATTCTTCACAGATACTTGGAAACACCAGTTTTGCTTTTGTCTTTCTTTGTAATAAATAACACAGTGAGAAAAAGTCTCCCTTTAAGAAGATAACTTAAATTGTAATCAAGTGAGTTTCAATCAGGTGGGTTCCTTTCTTTTTTGGCAGTAACTTCTAGGAAAATGATTATGACTGTAAAAGCTTCAAGAGGCTTAACAGACTTATTATTGTCTAAAAACTTACATCAGTTCTTGGGAGTGATAAACTCCTACCATAGCCTTGTACATAATGCTTCTGTATCATTATGCTTTATAATGACTGGCTCAGGGCTGTATGTGTCCTCATTGGGGAGAAGTGACTCCACTGTGACAGGCATCAGAGATGTGTTAACAAAAGGTCACTTCTCTTCCTCTTGAAAATAACTGCAAAAAGAAAATAGACTCTCTTAGTGATGACAAGAAAATAAAGAAATAAAATTAAAACAATATCAAGAGGAAATAAATATTGACTACGGACAGGCAAAAACAAAACTGAAACAGTGTTACCCATATTAGGAATGAGAACTCCATTATGAGAGAGGACTTTGCAGACAGCCTCCTGAGAGTGCACTAAGCCAATTCTTGGAATTGATGTCACCAGACCTAATTTTAAAATAGAGCATTTATTAGAACTGGCTAGAGAAAATTACTGAAAATAAGAAAAGTAGAGAAAATAGTTGTATAGGAAGCTTTTTTTTAAAAAAAAAAATCATTGATTTTTTTTACTTCTATCTTAAACGTATTAAACGTATGCTCTCTTCCAAAAAGTCTGGTACGCTGCTTGCTAGCTTCTGGACACAATGGTGAATAAGTCAAGGTTCTCACTGTAAAGAGTGGACAGTGTAATGGGGGCACATACAAGAAATGAGGCGATTGCAAGTGAAGGGGAAAAGGGAAACCACGGGACAAAGCACAGGAGGGAAACCTGACCTAGTGATGAGCCTTCATGGGAAACATACTGGAGGATGTCATAGAGATGTGACACGAAGGAAGGATAGAATTTAGCTAAAGGAAAAAGGATAAGAATAGGGAAGAACATTCAAGCCCCCCCCAAAAAAAATTAGCGTATGAAATGATGGGAAGTGAGAGAGAACACTGCACATTCCAGGAAAGACAGTGCAGTAAGGCTTACACTCTAGAAATATGTCCTGAATGGCAAACCATGATTGGCACAGACATGGCCTCACTAAAAGTCATGGATCAGGTAAAATAAATGCAGAAAATATATCTGTGCTTTGGAAAACCTCCACTTCCTGTGGAGGTCTGGGATTAAAGCTCTACTCTAATGTTGCTTGAACGTTCAGTTAATCTAGAAATATTCTTGGGTTGCTAAGATCCTCCAGAGCCTATTCTCCCATATGTTTTATGTTCTGCACCTAAATTAAAAATTTTTGAACTAGTCCTGTTGTGCTTGCAACCTCTCTCTCTCTCTTTTTTCTTTTTTTGTATTTGTAAGTACTAACAAAAATCTTGTTGGTATTTTGTAAGTTACCCCAGAATTTAAAGGCCTGCCTTCTTAAGCTAGTCTTTTATGACAAGAAATCTCTGCACTCTGTCTTGGATAATTCCATGTGATCATTAAAGTTTTTGTGTTGTTTTTCTCTAAAAGAACTCAATGTAACCTTATAAATCATGAAATAAAGTCATATATTAAAAAAAATCATATGCAAGGATACGAAATCATATTTAAATGAGGGGATGTTAGTGCAAAGTATGGTAAAAGCATTAATAGAGCAAGTGTCAGAGATGAATCTAGACAAGGTGGGGGAGAGCCCTTCAAAGCTTTTCCAGGTCCAATGAAAGAGTCTAGAGTTTATATGGAAAAGGACGGTTAACAGTTAAACAAGATTTAAGTAGGTTAATGTCATAAAACCTTATCTGGTGTCTTTGAGGCTTGTGGATTTGAAGTGAATGAGGGTGAAGGCAGAAAAACCAGTGAGGAAGATGATGAACAAATCAGGAAACAGTAGAGAGATGCTGATGGCCTAAACTAGGGAAATGCCAGTAAGGACCTAAAGAGTAGATGCATTTGAAATATATTTAAATAGGGCCATCACCAAACTAGGTGATGGTATGAATGTAGAATTGAGATAGAAAGGAAAGTACATGTTGATGCTCTGAATGGATTGGACAGTAGGGCATATCAAGAGGTCGTATACTCAGAATAAAATCACATAAAGGAACATAGTAGCCGAACACTTGCTATGTGCCAGGAACCGCTCTGGGTTTGCTTTTTAGCATGTTATCTTAATTTCCCCAACAATCCAAATAATGAAACAAACGGGCTCAGAGAGTTTATCTGAATGTGTCCGGTGTTATAGAGCTATAAATTAGAAAAGTGAGACTCACACTCAAAAGTTGGGCTAATTTTTTCATTGTTGTTGTTGTTAGTTGCCGTTGAGTTGGCTCTGACTCATGGCGATCCCACGTACAACAGAACCAAACGTTGCCTGATCCTGTACCATCTTCATGACCATTGGTGTGCTTGAGCTTGCTATGGCAGCCAATGAGTATTTTGAGTGCTAGAAGGGGGCCATCTTCCAGCACTATATCAGACTATATTCCTTTCTGATCCATAGGGCTTTTCAATGGCTAATTTTCAGAAACATATCACCAGATCTTTCTTCCTAGCCTGTCTTAGTCTGTAAGCACTGCTGAAACCTGTCTACCATGAATGACCCTGCTAGTATTTGAAATACTGGTGGCATAGCTTCCAGCATCACAGCAACGTGCAAATCAACACAGTACCCCAAACTGACAGATGGGTGTTGAATTTTTTTTTCATGATTCATATATTTTGAGTTGAAGTCCTAGTACAATTTCAAAATGGAAATGTCAAAGTAGGAAATGGACCACCTCATATTTTATATATATTTACAGTCATACATAGAGAGAGACTTGTGTGTATTATATATATACACACACACACACACACATATGGTTTCTAACTGTGAAGCCATGGGAATGAATACATTTCATGCAGAGTAGGGAGACAGAGAGTCCAGGACAGAGTGCTGTGACCCACACGTATTAAAGAAAAGGAACACTTATGAAGGTGATGGAGAAAGGGCAACCATAAATAAGGCATTAAAGAAGAAACAGCATTGTGTCACAGAGCACAAGAAAACAGATTTATTTAAAAGAAAATAATCATCGTTGTCAAAGGTTGTATTAAGATCAAGTCAAATAATGACTCAAGCGTGGCCATGGAATACAGCAGCATGAAGATTGTTGGTAAGATGGAATATAGTCTTTTCAGTAGAGTGTTGCTGATGGGAACCAGCTGAAATGCTTTCCTTTGATGGGATAAGGGATAAAGGGAGGTGAAAAAGTGTGAAAAGCAGCTGTTGAGGAATTTAACAATACACAAAGAGGGATGTTGATTCTAGGAAGGCTATTTGTAATTATTAGAGATGTGTAAATACTTTTAAATACTTTCATAAAGGAGCCACACTGCCAGACTTAGTGTGGGGGGTGGGGGGGTTGCAAAAGGTAGGCTTTGATTCATATTATTTACTATTTCACAGTAACAAGGTAATGTGTTCTGCTCATTTACCAAACCAAGTCATTGTTGTTGTTAGGTGTCATCAAGTCAGTTCTGACTCATAGCAACCCTATGTACTACAGAACAAAACACTACCCGGTCCTTTGCCATGCTCACAATCGTTGTTATGCTTAAGCCCATTGTTGCAACCACTGTGTCAATCCATCTCCTTGAAGGTCTTCCTCTTTTCCACTGATTCTGTACTCTACCAAACATGATGTCCTCCAGGGACTCATCCACCCTGATAACATGTCCAAAGTATGTAAGATGCAGTCTCCCAATCCTTGCTTCTAAGGAGCATTCTGGTTGTACTTCCTCCAAGACAGATTTGTTCGTCCCTTTGGCAGTCCATGGTATATTCAATATTCTTCGCCAACACCACAATTCAAAGGCATCAATTCTTCTTCAGCCTTCCTTATGCATTGTCCAGCTTTCGCATGCATAAGATGTGACTGAAAATACCATGGCTTGGGTCAGGCGTGCCTTAGTCTTCAAAGTGACATCTTTGCTTTTCAAAACTTTGAAGAGGTCTTTTGCAGCAGATCTGCCCAATGCAATGCATCTCTTGATTTCTTGACTGGTGCTTCCATGGGTGTTAATTGTGGATCCAAGTAAAATGAAATCCCTGACAACTTCAATCTTTTCTCCCTTTATCATGATGTTGCTTGTCGGTCCAGTTGTGAGGATTTTTGTTTTCTTTATGTTGAGGAGTAAGCCATACTGAAGGCTTTGATCTTCCTCAGTAAGTGCTTCAAGTTCTCTTCACTTTCAGCAAGCAAGGTTGTGTCATCTGCATATCATAGGTTGTTAATGAGTCTTCCTCCAATCCTGATACCCCATTCTTCTTCATACAGTCCAGCCTCTCAGATTATCTGCTCAGCATACAGATTGAATAGGTGTGGTGAAAGGATACAACCCTGATGCACACCTTTCCTGACTTTAAATCATGTAGCATCCCCTTGTTCTGTTCAAACAAGAGAGCCAAGGTACAATCTTGAGTATATCCTACCTGAATTTAGAGATCATCTCAAGAATAGATTTGACATGTTGAACACTGATGGCCAAAGGCCAGATGAGTTGTGGAATGACATCAAGGACATCATCCTTGAAGAAAGCAAAAGGTTATTAAAAGACAAGAAAGAAAGAAAAGACCAAAATGGATGTCAGAAGTGACTCTGAAACTTGTTCTTGAATGTAGAGGAGCTAAAGCAAAAGGAAGAAATGATGAAGTAAAGGAACTGAACACAAGATTTCAAAGGGCAGGTTGAGAAGACAAAGTAAAGTATAATGACATGTGCAAAGAGCCAGAGATAGAAAACCAAAAGGGAAGAATACCTTTGGCATTTCTCAAGCTGAAAAACTGAAGAAAAAATTCAAGCCTCGGATTGCAGTAGTGAAGGATTCCACAGGGAAAATATTAAACAATGCAGGAAGCATCAAAGGAAGATGGAAAGAATACAGAGAGTCATTAAACCAAAAAGAATTGGTCAGCGTTCAACCATTTCAAGAGGTAAAATATGACCAGGGACTGATGGTACTGAAAGAAGAAGTCCAAGCTGCACTGAAGGCATTGGCGAAAAATAAGGCTTCAGGAATTGATGGAATATCAACTGATATGTTTCAACAAATGGATGCAGTGCTGGAAGTGCTCACTCGTCTATGCCAGGAGATTTGGAAGACAGGTACCTGGCCAAACGACTGGAAGAGATCTATATTCATGCCTATTCCCGAGGTGGGTGATCCAACCCAATGTGTAAACAATTCAACATTATCATTAATTTCACTGGCAAGTAAAATTTTGCTGAAGATCATTGAAAAGCGGCTACAGCAATATATTGGCAGGGAACTGCCAGAAATCTCAGGCTGGATTCAGAAGACGATGTGTAACCAGGGATATCATTGCTGACGTCAGTTGGATCCTGGCTGAAAACGGAGAATACCAGAAAGGTATTTACCTGTGTTTTACTGACTATGCAAAGGCATTTGACTGTGTGGGTCATAACAAATTATGGACAACATTGCAAAGAATGGGAATTCTAAAACACTTAATTGTGCTCGTGAAGAACCTGTATGACCAAGCCATTATGGAGGTGCAATATGCACTTTTTGATAACTGTTTCTATGAGTATTTTGCATCTCCATTTCTCCTGTTGCTAAAGTTAAAGGACTCATTTATGATCTATGTTAAACACAGAGAATATAAATGGAATTCCCTCTTGATAAGAGCATATGGGATTTTGCAATGATTTTAAAGGGATGTGGTTGGCCTGGTAGATCATGATTCGTCACCAAGAACAGGAAAAGAAATGGGAGGGAATATGGGACAGGGAGTTGGCTGGATGTTTTTCTTGTCTCTGATAGTATCCACTGGTAATTTATTCATAAACTAAATGTGGTAAAAAAAAAAAAATCCATTGCTGTCGAGTCACCTCTGACTCATAGCGACCGTATAGGACAGAGTAGAACTGCCCCATAGAGTTTCCAAGGAGTGGCTGGTGGATTTGAACTGCTGACTTTTTGGATAGCAGCCAAATGCTTAAACACTGTACCACCAGGGCCCCAGGAAAGTGCAGTAGAGGACCCATTCCAAACACTCTACCGCTAACACTGAAATAGTCATCTCTGGGCAGCATAAGCATGTCATTATTATATCAATTGGTGGATTATCTATAGCAACTATTGACGTTCTCACAAATACTTAACATTTTCATCCTATTCACAATCCTTTACTTTTATTCCTCCAAAAGCCCATATCCCGGGAGTAGGCTTTTAGTTTATATTTTGTAAATCATGGTTACTGTTCCTTTTCTGATTTTAAATGTAAAACATGCTCATTAGATTTACATGGCAAATAAACATCCAAATATCACTTATTTCCTCCATCTCTAAACACTATTTTTGTTGTGCTATGACTTCCCTCTAGACTTCATTTTGTGTATAAACTTTCCTTTTACGTAATATTTAATAAAATAGATCCTAATACTCAATTTTATTCTATTTTTCAAGTAACATTATTTTCTTTCTTTTTTCATAATATTAGCATTATTTAAAAACATGAATTTATTAACAATATAATGTTTAATTTTTACTGAAGATAATTCAAAAATGGTTACAGCAGTACATTGACAGGGAACTGCCAGAAATTCAAGCTGGATTCAGAAGAGGATATGGAACAAGGGATATTATTGCTGATGTCAGATGGATAGTGGCTGAAAGCAGAGAATACCAGAAAGATGTTTACTGTTTTATTGACTATGAAAAGGCATTTGACTGTATGGGCCATAACAGATTATGGATAACATAATCTATTATGGGAATTCCAGAACCCTTAATGGTGCTCATTCATACGGACTGTATATAGACAAAGAGGCAGTTGTTTGAACAGAACAAGAGGATACTAAGTGGTTTAAAATAAAAAAAAGGCGTGTGTCACCATAGTATCTTTTCACCATACTTGTTCAATCTGTATGCTGAGCAAATTATCTGAGAAGCCAGACTATATGTAAAAGAATACGACATCAGGATTGGAGGAAGACTCATTAATATCCTGTGATAAGCAGATGACACAGTCTTGCTTGCTGAAAGTGAAGAGGACTTGACACACTTAGTGATGATGATCAAAGACTACAGTCTTCAGTATGTATCACACCTCAATGTAAAAAAAAAGAAAAAAACTAAACTAAAATCTTCATAACTGGACCAATAGGCAGCATCATGATAAACTGAGACAAGATGGCAGTTATCAAGGATTTCGTTTTACTGGGATCCACAATCAACACCCATGGAAACAGCAGTTGAGAAATCATATGACATGTTGCACTGGGCAAACCTGCTGCAAAAGGCCTCTTCAGAGTGTTGAAAACAAACATGTCACTCTGAGGATTACAGTGTGCCTGGCCAAGCCATGGTGTTTTCAATCATCTCATATGCATGCAAAAGCTGGACAATGAATAATGAAGACAGAAAAGAATTGATGCCTTTGAATTATGGTGTTGGCAAAGAATATCGAATATACCACTGACTTCCAGAATGAAGAACAAATTTGTTTTAGAAGAAGTACAGCCAGAGTGATCCTTAGAAGTGATGCTAGGAAGACTTTGTCTCATGTGCTTTAGACATGTTATCAGGAGGAACCAGGCCCTGGAAAAGGACATCATGCTTGGTAAAGTAGAGGGTCAGTGAAAAAGAGGAAGATTCTCAAGATGGATTGACACAGTATCTGCAACAATAGGCTGAAACAGCAATGATTGTGAAGATGGTACAGGACTGGGCAGGGTCACTATGAGCCAGAACTGACTGGGTGGCACCTAATAACAATAGCAATAATATTCAATAGTATAAATATATACAAATAAAATATTCAATAGTATAAATAATACAATTTACTTAACCATTGTACTGTTTTTTGGTGGTTGTAAACAGTCTAGTGATCAAGACCTTTGTACCAAGTTATTCGTTCATGTTTTGTTTTGTTTTCCCCACTTAGGATAGATTCATAGAATGGAAACTATTACATAGCAGGTTACAGACTAGAGTTATCAAGGTCAACCCATTTAAATCTCTGCCGCTTATACGTGAGACTGCTAATCTCAGTGATCTTACTTTCACGGGGCAACTTTGAGATTTGTCTCCACATTTTTTTATCTTCGCTACTTTGAATGAGAAAATCATTGTTTCAATTTGTGTTTCTCTGTCTGAATAACTTAAAAAAAAAAATAGTCACCTTTAGTATAGTCTAGTGATTAAGATCTGGGGGTCACACAGACCAGGTCTAAACTTTGGCGGCTCTATCTACTAGTGATACTCTTTTAGCCAGTAACTTAACTGCTCTAAGTCTCAGTTTCTTTATCTACATCTAATAATAATCCGTTGTCGTCAAGTCAATTCCGACTTATAGTGACCCTATAGAACAGAGTAGAACTGCCCCACAGAGTTTCCAAGGAGCACCTGGTGATTTGAACTGCTGACCTTTTGATTAGCAGCCATAGCACTTAACCACTATGCCACCAGGGTTTCCACATATAATAATAATAATAATAATAGCTAGTAATTATGTAGCATTTACTAAACATCGGGCACTGTTGTAAGAGCACTTTAATATTAACTCAGGTAATCTTCACAATAAAAAAAAAAGTTGTTTTTTTTTTTTCACAATACCCCATTGAAAATATATGACTATTATCTTAGTATCTATGGCAGTAGTTGTTCACTGGTAGCATTCTTGCCCTCTGTGTGGGAGGCTGGGGTTTTATTCCCAGCCAATGCACCTTAGCACCTTATACGTAGCCACTACCTGTCTGTGTATTGCTATGATGCTGAACAGGTTTCAGTGGAGTTTCCAGACTGACAATGTGTCGATCTACTTCCAAAAACCACCCTGTGGATCACAACAGTCTGATCAATCATGTGGGTGGTGCAGGACTGGGCAGCATTTCATCCTATTGTGCATGGGATCACTATGAGTTGGGGGCCAAATTGAGGTACAGCTCATGGTAACATCTATGATGTTAACCCATACACCAGGCTGTTCCACAGGGCTGTTAAAAGGCTTAACTGAGACACTGTATATATTTTAGGACTATACTTGAAACCAAAACAGTATACAATAAATTGTAGCTAAAAAAAAAAAAACACTTTTTTTTCTGTTAATTGGCTATGTACCTTATTCATTGGTAATTTTGCAATCTTATTATCAAAATATGTGAGTTTTTTTTTTTTTCTAGTAATGTTATAAACCATTTGTTTCACATTTGTTGCAATTTTTTTTTTTTCTGGAAACCTATTAAGTTAAAACAGTCATGTTTCTGCTGCCCCAAAATATGAATGAGTAGGCACATGACGTTTAGATGACAGTGCAGTTAGGAAACAGAGCCAGCTTATTAATTGGTGTCTGGCTTCACTTTCACAGGCAGTGTTCATATGTTGAGCAACGAGGCACAACAAGAGAACTAGGAAAATTCCCCACCCTCTGCAATCAAATCTACACTTTGTCTCCATTATGAATTTTTAGACCGAAGTCAGAGGCACAGGAATATGCACGATATGAGTGTTTAGCAAGTGGTTTTGGGTACCTGCAGTGCCAGGCAGAGGGGTAGGCACTGCAGATACAAAGATAAATGCATTAAGTCTCTGCCTCGAGCTTAGTCAATAAAAAACAAGTGCACCTAATAGAGTGTGAAATGTGCAAAAATGGAAGTTTGAAATCATTGAGGTAAGGCAGCAAGATGAATGACTATTTGTATTTTGCCAAGGACAGAATTGGAAAGGATTTCACAGGCTTTGCAGAAGTGAAGAACTGTAACTTCAAGGACAAGTAGTAGTTTGTCAGCTGGGCAAGGGGGTAGGTGACAGTGTCAAGGCTGAGGGAACATAAACATGAAGGCGTGAGGATGGGGACAGCATGACCTGTGCACTAGTTGTCTGTATTGGTGTGTACTAATCACCACAAACTCAGCAGCCTAAAACACTCACTTATTATCTCACCATTCTGTACAACAGGAGTCTGGGCTTACCTGGGTGCTCTGTGTCAGGGTCTCTTAGAATCCAGCTGTCAGCCAGGACTGCTGCCATCTGAAGCTCAACTGGGGAGAGATACACTTTCAAGCTCACTCAGGTTGTTGGCAGACTCAATTGCCTAGTTGCTGTAGAACTGATTATATCAATTCCTGGCCGGCTTTTGGCTGGATGCTGCCATGGCTCCTACAGGCCTCCACAAGATGGCTGCTTACTTCAAGCCAGCAAAAGAGAAAGTCTCTTTGCAAGATGGGTGTTAAAATCTTACATAACCTAATCACATGCCCATAGTTACATACATGTAATCACATATGCATATTCATGTACATTCTATTGCCTTTACCACATTATATTGCTTAGGAACAAGTTACAGATCTCACTCATATCAAAGGGAGAGAATCGCACAACGGTGTGAACACCAGGAGGGACCTGACCACCAGGGTTCATTGGGGCTGCACCAGAGTCTGCCCACCAGGGTGTATTTGAAGGATACCTGTGTTATGGCTACAATGCATATGGAAGGTGGAGAGATTTTGCTGGCAACTGGAGGTGTAGATGTGAGACAAACCAAAAAAGCCTAAGGAGTTCAGACTTCATGACTTCCGGGGCTGATAGAAAGGTTTGAAGAAGGATATTAATATGCTCAGATTTGTGTTTTAGATCACTCACTGCAGCCACTTCCTGGGAGGATAAAATTGAAAATAGTGGGATAGTTGAAAAACTAAGTATAGGCCATAAGGAAATGAGTCACTTTACTTAATAATACTAAGACAATGGATAGAAAATTTCTACATATGGAACAGCAGGTAGAGATTGTAGCTCTGGTGTCTGTAGCTTGAGATTAACTGCCTCCTTTGGGGTATTTCCCAGTCCTCTTACCAACACTCTGGTCTTAAGTGGAATAAAGGTACTATTGAAAATCTCTGTAAAGTAACAATTCTAATTTCTTTCATTGTAGTTGAGACAAAACTGAAAAATTCAAATGACCTCCATTAGAAATACAAGGTGTGTGGAGGGGATGGGCAGGCAGGTCTGGACATTTGAAGATGAAAACATCTATATTTAAAGCAGGGTATAAGAAGAGAAGAGGACCTAGTGAAAGAAATCAAGAAGAAGCAATTGTTTGACTTGAGTAACAAGAGATCTTGGACATAAAGTACAAAACAAGTTGGATAGGCAGGCAGATTGCGGCAGTGAGCATTTCAATTGACTGGACTTTGCATACTAAACTTATAGTAGATTTTATGTTTTTAAAAAGCAAGCAGCATGCTGATGGGAGTGTACCAGAAACAATAGCTACTAGAAAAGTGTCAGATGGAATAAGAGAGGGAAAACCTACAGTTCTAGTGACTCAGTGTAGGTTGTTCAAATATTTCATGACTAAAATACTAAAGATGATGATGATGGGAATAAAGAGAATAGAGAGTAAATTTAAAAGGCATATAAAAAGGAATGATAGAATGTAATGGTAAAATGGAAGTATAAGGCTAAATAAAGGAAAATTTTAAAGATGAACTCTGAGATCTATGTTAATGTTTTATATTTCTATGACTTCATAATGTGAGACTGGAGTCTGAAACAATTTATGGAACGTAGAAACAAAATAGAGTCAAAAAGAGAGCGACAGCAAGGCCGAGAGCCTTACCAACTGCTCCCTTTTTCTTTTGCCCAAATACCCTCTTCAACAGCTTGGCCAAACATTTTCAGGTTTTGCGATTAACAAAGGGTAAAGAGCTCTCTCCAAAGTTCTAAATGCTATCAAAGTAAGTTTCCTTATGTCTTGCTAAATGAAGAAATGTAGTCTTTAAAATAAAATTAGAAGTGTTTACCTTTCCAATATTGACAGACTTGCTCCCTGTTGACCAAACCTCTCACTGAGATCAACCATGAATGAAACAAAAAAACCGAAGTGTGAAAGTGTCAAGAAGCTAACAAGGCAGTAAGCACTTGAGGTTGAAGATCCTAGAGAGAGGAAAGGAGTGGGAGAAGATGTTTAAAGTACACAAACCCCACAAATAACAGAGACCTTCTGCAAACTAGAAAAAAAAAAAAAAAGCTAAGGCAATAGAAAAAGTGAAAAAGACATGAACAAGTCATTCACAAAAGAATATTTCCAAATAGGCAATAAACATGAAGAAGTGACCAACTTCATGGATCCTCATGGAATTACAAATTCAAGCTACAGTAGCTAAAGTGGGAAAGACAGACAGCAGTAGCATATCCTTGGGTGAAAGACCAGCCATAAAATAATACTTTATATTTAAAAATTCCAAAGCTTTGTGATGTTGGAAGTTAGGTTGGTTGTTACATTTGGGAAGAAGGTAAGTGAATGTGTTTGGAAGGGGACATGAGAGAGGCTTAATGGGATTTTGTTCTTGTTCTATCTCTTGACCTAGTGGTGGTTATGCCAACATTTTTACTTTGTGGTATTTCATCACCTATCTTCTTTGATTTGTGCTTTTTCTGCAGGCATTATATACTTCAATCAAAATGTTTGACAAAATACAGGCAATCCCTGGATTACTAACGAGTTCCATTCTTAAATCTGTCTTTAAGTCAAATTTGTACATAAGTCAGAACAGCTGGGCACAGTTTGTACCTAATGGCAATTAGTCAAATGTTTATAGTATATAGTACCTTTCTATGCATAAAAAATATTAAAGAAACACTTTCAGATACACTAAAACATTTTTAACATAATAATACAGTAATAAAAATGTTTTGGTGTGCATTGCAAAGTGATGCCCATTTGTTGTTACAAAGCATTGTATGTACCTCAGGTTTTTAATATAATAGTTTTACTGGTATTGGTTTGTAATTTCAGATTGTATGTAAGCCGCACATTTGTAACTTGGGGACTGCCTGTAATCAATCAGTAGCAATTAGAGTAAAAAATAGAATCCTTGAAAAAATAATTTTTACAAGGTATGGGATATGAGGCTAAATTAAACTGCTTCCTAACTGGTAAAATTTAGCCACCACTAGAAGCCCTGTTGGTGCAGTGGTTAAGAACTAGGCTGCTAATGAAAAGGCCGTCCGTTCGAATCCACCAGCTGCTCCTTGGAAACCCTATGGGGAAATTCTACTCTGTCCGATAGGATTGCTATGAGTCAGAATTAACTCTACAGCAACAGATTTGGTTTTGTTTTTTTGGCTAAATATAAGTCAACTTCATTTGTCTGTTCTCATAAATATAAACATTATTTCACTAAGGAAGAACTAAGATTACCTATACCATTTCCTGTTTCTCTACCCCCTGCAAATTCTTATATTACTAGCTTTATTATTATCATCATTATTATCCTATATAGATTTATAACATTTATATTCTGTTCTTTAATTATAGTTCTAACAATTGTTAGTCTGTGGGTTTTTTTTTTTTTTCTTCAATATTTTATTGTGTTTTTGGTGAAAGTTTACACAGGAAATTAGGTTCTTTTTAACAGTTTCTATACATATTCAGGGCCATTGATTAGGTTCTTCACAATATATCAGCGTTCTTATTATTTTCATTTTGGTTGTTCTGTTTCCATTAATCTAGCCTCCCTGTCTACCCTAGCCTTCTCATCTTTGCTCTAGGATAAATATTTACCATTTGGTTTCATCTAGATGATTATTTTGAGGGCCACAGTACTCACAGGTGATATTATTTATTTTATGGGCCAATCTGTCATTCTGTTATCCTTTATTTTATAAGAAAATGATTCAATGCCAATAACCTATCTTTTTATCATAGCTTTTCCATTGAACTCTTTGTTGATTGGCATTTATTCTCAACTAGTATTTTTTTAAGAAGTATATTAATGCGTGGTAACTGAAAGGTAGGAAGTTCAAACCCACCAGGCACTCAGCAGGAGAAGGAAAAGTGTGGCTGTCTGCTTCAGTAAAGATTGCAGCCTTGTAAACCCTTTGGGGCAGTTCTACTCTGTCCTGTAGGGTCACTTTGAGTCAGAATCCACTCAATGGCAGTGGGTATAAGTTCTTAATTATTGAGTATTTGCGAATATGTGTCTCTTGATTTGATTCTTAAATAGTAACTTGATGAGAATAAAATTATTTGAGAAAAATGTCTCATGGAAATTTTAGGTATTTGACTATTATCTCGTCATTGAATACGGCAGTAAAGACGTATGAGAGAAACTTAATTTTTTGTTCAGGTGTCCATACAATTGCTTCATCATCCTTAAAGTACAGGAGCTTTACTAAGCTATCTTCTGGTGTTCATTATTCTGTATCATAGTATACTTTTATTCTAACTTCCTCTATATAGGGGAAGTTTTCCTCTATTGTATCTTAAAATATATTTACCTTCCACTTGTTATATTTTGTTTAATGATATCTGATGTTGATTATGCTTTGCCCGTACTTCAATTTTTTTCCTTTCAACTTTTTAAACATTATTTTCTTTTCTATTTTATTTTGTTTGAATTTCTCAAGCCTATCATTGAGATCCCTGACTGTTTCCAATAATGTCTAATCTCCTTTTTATTACTTCAGATATGTCATTCATTTCTATAATGATGTAATTTTATGTTTATTTTCTTTAGAAGAGCTCTGTCAGCTCTCAAAAATTGTGCAACACATAACACATAAAATGGTTGCTCCAAGTATAAATACACAGTTTAAATAAAAATAATGATAATAAACACACCCATGTACCAACGATCTTGCCTGAGAAATAGAACCCGATTAGGACTTTCGAGGCCATTGTGCATCACTCTTCTCTTTCCTCTAATTCAATCTCAGTTCTCGAAGAGGATCAATAGTTCTCTCTGGATTTTAATTTGATAGTTTTTAGTATTTTTAAAATTAAGTTTTTAGTATTTTAAAATGTATCAATGTGTTCAGTTATTATTTATAAATTTTGGGGTCTGTCTTAGTTATCTACTGCTACTACAACAGGAATACCACAAGTGGATGGCTTTTGCAAAAAGAAATGTATTCTCTCACAGTTTAGGAGGATAAAAGCACAAATTAAGGGTGCCAGCTCCAGGAGAAGAATTTCTCTCTGTCAGCTCTGGGGGAAGGTCCTTATCAATCTTCCCCTGGGTCTAGGAGTTTCTCAGCACAGAAACCCTGTGTCCAAAGCATGAGCTCATCTCCTGGCTCTTCTTTCTTGGTGGTAAGAGGTCCTTCTCCTTTCTGTTTGATTCTCTCTTTTATATCTCAAAAGAGATTGACTCGAGATACAACCTAACCCTATAGATTGTGTCCTGCCTGCTTGACATAACTTCCTCTAATTCTGCCTTATTAACATCGTAGAGGTTAGGATTTACAACACAGAGGATAATCCCAACAAATCACAAAATGGAGGACTACCACACAATACTGGGAATCATGGCCAAGCCAAGTTGATACACATTTTTGGGAGGAAAAATTCAACCTATAACAGGGTCTTATTTAAAGAGCCCTTTATTAACACACTGAACTAATGTTTGCTGTGGAATGTTCGTAGAATGTACAGATGATTAGCTTCCCTTCAGACTATAGTGAAACAGAAACAGGAGTCACTGAGGCAAGATAAGGAATACGTAGGGTAGTCTATTCTAAGGGAATGCACAGTGCTTGTGATCTTCTTTCCAGATGAGGATTAAAGAGACTGCATTAGCTAGGTAAATACCCACATATGAAGGTTCCCGGGGCTGTGTTGGTCTGCTTTAAACATTACGTCTGCCACAGCATCCGACTGGGGATCCAACTCTATCAAGTTTCTGGTAATCCACCATTATCCACTATTACCTAACTAGGTTTTCAGGGATCAGACTGGTGAATTATATGAGTATATTTTTATTTAATACAGCATAATACAAAAAATAATATATAATTATACATAATTATAGTGTCATTACATATTAAAAAAATATTGTATACATATATTGTATACATAAATATAATATAAACAGTTTATGATACAATAAGATATATACATACTATGTAGCTTTCTGTCTAAAATTTAAATAAATATGAATATATGCTAATATACTTCAAACAAATTTTTTAATTGTTTGGAAAAATATCTGGTGCATAAGTAGCACTATATATTAAATGCAAAAACAAATCTTGATAGAAGTACATATAGAAACTTCAACTCCAAACTATACAATTTCTTTTCATATGTTACCTTTTCTGAAATCTAGACATGTGTATGAAATATGTGAACATATTTTGTCCCATGAAACTGCAACTAAATTGTTGGTGAACCTTGTAATGTGCCAACATGACTAGAAGCGTAAATAAATTTGTTATATTATTATTATTCACTTTTAGGAAAACTTTTATTCAAAAGTAATTCTGTTATATAATATATATATTGTAAAATGGATTCAGATTTTTCATAATTATATTTATTTTGGTATGCATCTGAATATGTTGCTTTAAAATGGTAATAATACAAATTTATATATAAATAGGTTTTTTTTTTTTTTTTTAGCCTAGCACACATATGATGTGAAAAGAGGAGCTTGAAGACATTATGCTGAGTGAAATAAGTCAATCACAAAAGGACAACTATTATATGACCTCACATATAAAAAGACAAGAACAGGTAAATGTAAAGAGACCAAAGTGGTTACTATAGCCAGGAGGGAGGGGAACAGGGAGAAGGGTTATTGCTTATGGAACACTGAGTTTTGGTTTACAGTAATGGAAAAGTTGTGTTGCACAGCCAATTATGTAACTGCTGTCAATAATTGGTACACCTGTAAAAAGTTGAATTGGCAAAAGTTGTGCAGTAGATATATTTGCAGTAACAACAGAAAAAAAAAGCAGCTGCTGAGGCTGCTTATGTACAATCAGACACTTCATGGGATTTGGCTTCTTGGTTTGGGGATTTAGGGTCTTGGTTTCATGCAACATCCCAGTTAATTGGCCTAACACTGTGTTTAGTGCTTCTGGGATCTTAAAAGCTTGCACATGGCTATCCAAGGTGCAACAAATGGTCTCTATGTGCCTAGAGCAACAGAGGAAAAAGAAAAGTCAGGAACAGGAGGAAGAAATGGAATGTGTGATTAATTGCCTCCATGAACCACAACCTCCTTTGCCATGAGATCAGAAGAAATAGATGGTGTCTGGCTACCATTAGTGAGCATTTTGGTCAAAGATCCTATAGAATAATTCTGACCAAAAGAGGGAAAATGCAGAAAAGAATTTCAAATTCTTATGGAATCTAGACATTCTGGAGCCATGGAGGCTGGATGAACCCCTGAAATAATTTACCTGAGATAATCTTTAAACTTTAACAAAAATACCCCCTGAAGTCTTCTTAAAACCAAAAAATAGCTTAGTTTAACTAGTAAGAATGTCTGCCTTGAGCATTGCATTCTTTTAAGAGTTATTGGTATGGGAGTGGAAACCCTAAAGAGCAGTTCTGCTGTTCTATAGGGTCGCTATGACTCCAAATCAACTCTGAGGCAATGGGATCAAACTGACAACAGCAAACCAAAAGATTAGATAGGAAATATAGAGGGCAGTGAGTTCATGTTAATTCAGAAAAAGAGAGTGAGAATGGTTGCATAGCTTGGGGAATATAATCAATGGCACTGAATTGTATATGTAGAAATTGTTGAATTGGTGTATGTTTTGCTGTGTATATCCTCAACAATAACAACAAATAAATAAATTATATAAAAAAAGAGGAGGCAAAAATATACAAAATTGCATGAATGAAATGAAATAATCAAACTCCTCTTTTTACATTTAATGAAAAGTGGAAAAACTATAGAAACATTAAATTGATTACTTGAATTTGACTCTTTCAGTGCTTTGTCCATAATGAAGTTTGTCTTTAAAAAGCTCTGTGTTTAGGATTTCCATTGAAAGTGTTCTAAAAGATCTACATTCAACTTTTAAAAACTATTTTGACAAATAAGAATCAAAGAAATGTGGTAATCACTTGTAACTTTTACCTAAAACTTATTTTACCCTTTAAAGAACATTATTTTTTCTACTACCTGTTCATTCCTTAGTTGTTGACCAGAGTGTAAACAGTTAAAACATAGAATTGCATAAATTCTTCCCCGGGGTATTCCTCAAGTGTTCATTTTTGTCGTTTCTATATCACTCTTAAAAAAGTAGTTGGAAATACCACAAGTGGATGGCTCTAACAAAGAAAATTTTCTGTCACAATCTAGGAGCCGAGAAGTCCAAATTCAGGGTGCCAGCTCCAGAAGAAAGCTTTCTCTCTCTCTGGGGGAAGATCCTTGTCATCAATTTTCCCTGGTAGAGGCTGTGGTAGATGTGGTCCATTAGTCCTTTGGACTAATCTTTCCCTTGTGTCTTTAGTTTTCTTTATTCTTCCTTGCTGCCAAAGGGCTGAGACCAGTGGAGTATCCTAGATGGCTGCTCACAGGCTTTTAAGACCCCAGGTGGCTACTCACCAAAGTAGAATGTAGAACATATTCTTTATAAACTATGTTATGCCTATTGAGCTAGATATTCCCTGAGATATAAACATTTTCCCTATGCAGAATAGTAGGGAACCCTGGTGGGGCAGTGGTTAAGTGCTTGGCTGTTAACTGAAAGATTGGTGGTTTGAACCCACCAGGCTCTCTGTGGGAGAAAGATGTGGCAGTCTGCTTCCAAAAAAAGATGTGGCAGTTCTACTCTGTCCTATAGGGTCACTATGAATCAGAATCAACTTGAGGGCAGTGTGTTTGTTTTTTTTGGAGGGTTATGCAGAATTTATTGATGTCGTTAGGAGTCTTCAGGTCATTTTCAGCTCATAGTGACCACATGTACAGCAGATAGAAACATTTGCTTGGTCCTATGCCATCCTCACAATTGCTGCTATGCCTGAGCCCATTGTTGCAGAATGGTGGCCTATGAAAACTCAAGGTAATGCCAATGATATAATTTCATAGGAGTGTAGATATTAAGAAACAAACTGTATTTCAAAAATTTCTTTGCTGTGGCTTGGTATATCATTTAACAGATGATCTAGTGCTTGCCAGTGAATATACAATACAATGCAAATAAAAGACCTCACTATTAAAAAATAAAGTTGGTGGTTTTATATGGTCAGGCAGAAAACATCTGTTATAATTTACAGTGACAGTGCTTTAGTTTTCAAAAAAAGTTGGTAAAAGAATTTACAATAGCTTACAGACTTCAAAAATTGGCTCTTCAAAATGCATGGTTATTCAATAATAAAAGACAATGAAGAGGACAGACAAAGTTCTACAGACATTAAAGCAATTTCTGGAGTAATTGTTATATTTTAGAAAGCTAGTTTTTTTATGAATAATTTTTAAAATTATAAAAAAAGGAATATGAACAAAATTAAAAATTCAGCATTCATTTTTACTGTGGGAGTTACTGTAATGACTCATGACATCTGCTGAAATGAACTAATCATTTTAGCAACTTTATCTCCATATGAAAAGTTTTCTTGCCCTTGGCATTCATTATCTATTTAGGCTTTTAAAATGACCTGTTTCTGTTTTCTATTCTTATTCATAGGGCCTGTAGAATGCTAAATATTTTACAAAGCTTTCGGAACCTAAACCTTTAGCACATAATTGCAAAACATACAGACAAAATGCTATAGTTCATTCTCTAATCATTCCCTCTGCTCCAAATACTAGGCAATAATTGAAAATATATTAAAAATTGAAGTTTAGAAGACTTATCTGGACTCTAAAAGTGAAAAAATATCTTAGGAATAAGATTGGAATGGAAATATCAATGAATTAATGAGGCTAAAATCCTGGATGTCCCAGGGTGTGCAGTGGCAGCCTGGTATAAACTCTAGAGTAGGCAAGTTGAAGAGGGGTTTAGTGAATTAGAAGACAGTATTTTTTTATTGGGAAAGTCACTCAAAATGTACCAATGAGAGACAGGTGTAAAATGAAAGAAACAAAGTAAAAGAGCAATCACCTAAGAAACATGTGCATACATAGTGAGACTCCCATATTCATTCAATAGGAGTTCAATACAGCAGAATGGAGCAAATGTCACAGCAGTAAAATTTGAAGTCATCGATAAAAATTTTCCAGGTCAAAAGGGTATTGCAAGTACTCAGCAGAATTAATTAAAATAAATGAATGCATAAACACACAGTGGTAAAATTGTGGAACGTTAGGATAAAGAGAAAATCTTAAAAGGCACCAGAGAGAAACAACGTTTCATTAACCATGGAATAACTAATTAAACCAACAAGAGACATCAGCAACAATAGATGCTAGAAGACAATGGCATAGTATCCACCACCGATTGAGTTGTGTCCCCCCAAAATATGTGTCAACTTGGCTAGGCCATGATTCCCAGTATTGTGTGATTGTCTACCATTTCGTGATCTGATGCGATTTTTCCTATGTGTTGTAAATCATACTTCTATGATGTTAATGAGGCAGGATTAAAGCCAGTTATGTTAATGAGGCAGGACTCAATCTATAAGATTAGGTTATGTCTCAAGCCAATCTCTTTCGAGATATGAAAGACAGAAGCCATTAGAGAGAAAAGGGAACCTCATACCACCAAGAAACAAGAGCCAGGAATGAGTGCAACCTTTGGACCTGGGGTTTCTGTGCTGAGGAATTCCTAGTCCAGGGAAGATTGACGACAAGGACCTCCCGAGCTGACAGAGAGAGAAAGCATCCCCTGGAGCTAGTGTCCTGAATTCAGACTTCCAGCCTACTAGCCTGTGAGAGAATAAACTTCTGTTTGTTAAAGCCATCCACTTGTGGTATTTCTGTTATAGCAGCACTAGATAACTACGACAGTATATCTTTAAATTCTGAAGGAAAATAACTGTAAATCTAGAATTTTATACCCAGATAAATTATTATGTGAGTAAAAGAAAAATGAAGAATTTTCTTACCACCCACACAGACTCTCACAAATGAACTGTTGTGTACTTCACCAAGAAGAGAACTGAACAAAGAAGGAAGCTGTGAGACTGAAGAAATAAATGTGAGTTACAAAATTGACTAAATGTGAGGAAATTTCATTCATTATTAACTATAAATATTAAATAAAAACTTTTATATTAAAAAAGAATCTAAAAATAATCACCTAAACAATAATGACAAGATGGAGGCAGTATCTTTATTAGTAAAGAGTTCTAAACATGTTTTCAAATTTGAGAGACAGGGGAGAACAATACTGAATATCTTTAGATTTTTTAAAGAAAAAAATATAAGAGTGGAAGTGTTCAATACAATCTATAACTTTTAAACCAGAAAAGAGAGAATAAAGGAGTATTAAAAAAAAAGTTAATATTTTAAGTCAGGCAGAAAACAAGAAATTCAAAGTAAAATTAAAAATGGTAAATAGAAAAAAATGAGATGATGAAATAATTCCAAATATTTCAGAAATCATAAGTATAAAAATTATGCACAAACACTGAAAAACAAATTAGATTTTTTAAAAATTATCTCTATACTGCTTAAAAGAGAAAAATCTAATACAAAATCAGTCAGACAGGTGAAAAAAAATTGGGATTTTTTGTAATTATTTTAGAGTAAGACATGTTTTTGTAATTATAATCCCAAACTCAGAAATCATAAAAAAAAACAAAAAAAATTCAGTTAGAAAAATTAAATGAAAATCTAAGAAAAACAATTGAAACTCATATCACAGAGAAATGTTTAATAGCATGAGAGGGAAACTCTTACACACCTATGCAGGCAGACATCTGCATTAGTAATTATTGTAGTATAATTTATAATAGTGAAAATCTAAGTATTCAAAGTGCCCATCAGCAGGAAGATTGACACTTTGTTATATATCCGTATAGTGAAAAATTGTACAGTGGTTGAATTAATTTGAGTTTCCAAGTTACCATGCCTATTTATATATTTACCTACATATTTTTGCAGCTGTAATCATTATATAACATTTGAATAAATAAAAATTGTATCATCAATGTAATCCTTTTTCAACTTGCTTTTTATCCTTACCAATAGGTTTTTACAGACTTGTCTATGCTGTTACATGTAGTTCAAGTTTATTCATTTTTATTGCTCTTAAATGTATTATTAGAATTGGATTACAACCAATTCTCTTTTTCCTAGGCTTTGGTCAAAAACAACTTATAAGACAACATAAAAAATTAGAGTATACTTTTTAGGATTTCTTCCATGATTATCCCCTTTTGAATAAAAAGGGTGGTGATGTTGACTAACCCTGTGGGCCTCTGGGAATTGTGCTAGCACTATTAACCAGATGTGTTTCCCAAAATGAGTGGGGTCACTCTTAGTGGACTATTGTCTCATTCCCCATTCATTGATCTAATGTGTGATTTAAAATGGGAGACGAAAATTCCCCCAGCTATGGTAAATTCCTACCTAGCCTCTTATCTCCTGACATCTCTTATTCTGACTTCTACAACTCATACTCAGCTGTCCTAATATACCATATTTGAAGACACTCCAGGTACATCACCAACTCAAAGCTAGGGATAGACCAGCAGAGGCTCTAAGAGAGAGGTTAAAGGAAGTGTGAAGACCTTCTGTGTTTGTAATCTTTAATTCAAAATGCAGAATTGGGCTGAATAATTCTTGGAGGTTTAATACCTCTAATTCCATCATTGATACCTTGAGTAAACTATAACAGCAGTTTGCGCCAAGATAGATTTTCATTTACTTTTATTATTGCATTTTCCATTCCATAAAGTGTTACACTGGGCAAAAGTAAATAGTTGCCTACTGATAGTATTTTTTACGACATCTCTTGAAAAATATACATTTCCATATGGAACATTTCATAGCTCAATATGAGAACCCCAAGATGGGGTTCTCCTTTTTAAATCTTTGGAATTGGAGACGGCTTTATGAAATCTTAAAGAAAATAATCATGTATTGCCTTTTCCCGTTAGTTTCCTTTAATGTTTCATATCCCAGAATGAATGTGAAGCCACAGCAGCAGATTCCTGGCATGCTCCCCCACATACACTGATTGTTGCTAACAAGTGAGGGTAGAGATTTAAACGTATCGTGAAGGTTCTCTTGTTCATCTGTCTGTAAAAAAAAAAGGGGAAAGATACTCTTTGATATTCATCATATATTAATTTTGAATCATCACAATAGTGTAACTAATGGAGTACTTAAAAATTGGACACTTATGGGAAAAACACACTTATTTGAATTCACTTTTCTCATTAAGCTTGTAACGGATGAACTTGGATATTTGTCAGAGGAGATTTCTATGCAAGATCTTAAAGGAGCCATGTGGTTTCTCTACGATGCTTATAGTAAAATGCGAGAGGAAAGAGATGGACTTAAAAATGAACGGTGCAAAATGAAAACAAAAAAAGATTTGGAAAATTCTGTTGTACAAACTTAGGACATACTTTCTAGAGTTTTCACTAAGAATGTGACTACACAATTTTTTGTAACGAGATTAAGCCTTTGACTGATGGATCTACCCAACTATCACAGCATAAAACCCATAAGTTTAGACCGAAATACTCAAAGGCAGGGTGAAGGAAAAGAAAGCTGCCACTTGGAATCCTATAGGCAGGAAACAGGTAAAAGGAGCTATATCTGTTGTCCTCCAAAGAAAGAAAAGGACCAACCGTAGAGAAGTTTGGAAATCTGCAATACTATTCAAAGGAGCACGGGAAGCAGGGTTGACTCAATTTCCAAGGATGGAGCTGTGGTCTCCCAGATCTCAAAGGTTGGATTCACAGTTTCCTGGGTTTCAAAGGGTTGAGTCACAGCCTCCTAGGTTTCAATGTGTCAGATCTCCATCAACTTAGTTCCAGAGTCTGGTGTGCCATTCAGTTTGGCCAAGAGAATGGGGCTTTTGCCCAAAGTTGAGGGGATGGGGCTGCCACATCCAAGGGGCAGAAAAAAGGGGCTTGCTGGGTAAGAGGGGTTGGGGTCACCATTCAGATGGACTAGGAGAATGGAGTTACCCAAAACTGAGGAGGTGAGGTTTTCATACCTGTGGGCCTGGAAGGTGGTATTTATTTTCTAACAGAAGGCTGGAAGTCCAAATTCAGGGCTCCAGTGATAAAAAATAGAGGAAGATTTTTCCTTTCTTTTGGCTTTGGTGGAAGTCCTTGTCTCTTCAGCTTCTATACCTTGGCTCCTTGGTGACCTTCGTATTGTCTGGCATCTACTTTACCCCATCTCTGCTCTCTTGCTTGCTTGTTTTATATGTCAGAAAGGAGCCCTGGGTGGTGTAGTGGTTAAGTGCTTGGCTGCTAACAAAAAGGTTTTTGGTTTGAACCCACAAGCCACTCTGCAAGAGAAAAATGTGGCAGTCTGCTTCCATGAAGATTTACAACTTTGGAAATCCTGTGGGTTGCTGTGAGTTGGCATAGACTACCTGGCAATGGGTTTGGTTTGGGTTTATGTGTCAGAAGAGATTGACTTAAGACACACCATTCACTGTCTTATTAATGTAACAAAGCAAATCTATTCCCAAATCATTTTACATTATAGTAATTGGCCCAAGGCTGTTTGAGTCCTCATTGGAGAGAAGCAACTCCACTGTGTCAGGCATCGGTGACTTGTTGACAAGAAGGCCACTTCTCTTCGCCCTGAAAACGACCACAAAAATAAAATAGACTCTCTTGGTGATGACAAGATGATAAGGAAATAAAATTAAAACAAAATTAGGAGGAAAGAAATATTGAATTAAAAAAAATTGAATAAGGGAAGACAAAAACAAAATTGAAACAGTGTTACTCACTACAGGGATTAGGATTTACAACATATATTATTTGGTTACACAATTCAATCCATAACAGGGACCAAACACGAAGATGCTTCAAGAAAGCTAAAGGTTTAAGAGAGCACAAATTGTTTTGGCCTCTTTGGGTGGAAGCATCCTTTAAAGGTATGCCTGCGCTAAAATGCACTAGTCTGAATACTGGTCTCCACTTGGTGAGGTAACATTCTTTTTTATTATGCTACATCATCACTGCATGTGGAAAGCAATTACAACCGGTGCCTAGCAATAGCTTAGTAGGAGAAATATTTATTCTCTTTCTATAACTAACATACCCGTAGCCCAGAGAAAGTAAATATCAGATAGGAGGAAAATAATGGTAATTTTGTACATCCTCAGAAGTAGAGTGCCCTTTGCTTATGGAACTTTCTAAGAATGAATCCAAGAAAGGAAGCCATAAAAAAAAAAAAAAATTTGATAAAATTTGACTTTTTTGTCATAAAATATCCCAAACAAAATTCAAGGGTAAATAATGAATCATGGATAATATTTCATCATGTATCCAAACAAAATACTATAATGAACAAAAAAATTAATGAACTAAAAATAAGTCAATAAATTAAGGAAAATAAGAATGCAACCATGGGATAATTGGTAGAATGAGAAGACATATACAAAAGAAAGCATTTATAAATGGTCCAAAGACACATGTAAAAAGTCATTCTCACTTTTTTTTTTTACATAAAGAATATGTAAATTCAAAGAATCATGAATGCCCATTGTTATTTAGCAGATTAACAAGTATTTATTTTTTTATAGGTGATAATACTTAGGGTTGACAGGTTGGAGAAAAATGGTCTTCTCTACAATGTAGTGACTAAATACTTTATATCTCAAGAAAATTTAACAATAGGATCCCATATTTTAGGAAAAGATACTCATTGTATGTTTATTTACATACACATATCTAGAAAAAATCTTGGAAGATTTTGCCAAATATTAATAGTAATTATTTCTGTATGGGAAGATTTATAAAACAACCTTATTGAGTCACCAATCATTTACTTTTTAAAAATATCTTAAGGCTACAATCTGCTGTTGTATTTCTGCTATCCACTGCTCAATTAAAAGAAAAAAAAGTAGGGGAAGAAAAACAGAAAATGATACATTGTTGGGTAAACCAAACATTGTTGCACAAGAGAGGTAATAGCTATGGCTACTATTTATTGAGTGCCCACTATGTATGGTTAGAAAACAAATGCTGAAGGGGAAGCCCTAAGATTTTCATACCAAGACCACTACTTATACAAAAGTAGAAGGTGGTAGATTGAGTGAATTAATGACTTCAATTAATGGCTTCTCTGAGTCCATGCCCTTTGCCCTCTAACTTTGTAGTTTCCTCTACTCTGACTCTTTACTCAGCAGGTGACTTGTTCTGCTCCATGAAGGTGAATAAATAATGAATAGCATTGTGAAGAATGTGAATTCCAGAATGCTTAATTGTGCTCCTGAGGAACCTGTACATAGACCAAGAGGCAGTCATTCAGATAGGACAAGGGGATACTGAATGGTTCAAAATCAGAAAAGATGTGTGCCAGGGTTTAATCCTTTCACCACAGTTATTCAATCTGTATGCTAAGCAAATAACCCGAGAAGCCAGGCTATATGAAGAAGAATGTGGTATCAGGATTGGAGGAAGACTCATTAACAACCTGTGATATACAGATGACACAACCTTGCTTGTTGAAAGTGAAGAGGACTGAATCACTGACTGACGAAGATCTAAGACTGCAGCCTTCAGTATGGATTACACCTCAACATAAAGAAAACAAAACTCCTCACAACTGGACCAATAAGCAACATCGTGATAAACGGAGAAAGGCTAGAAGCTGTCCAAGATTTCATTTTACTCAGATCCACAATCAATGTTCATGGAAGGAGCAGTGAAGAAATCAAAAGACATATTGCATTGGGCAAATCTGCTAAAAAAGACCTCTCTAAAGTATTAAAAAAACAAAGATGTCACTTTGAGGACTAAGGTGTGCCTGACCCAAGCCATGGTGTTTTCAATCACCTCATTTGCATGGAAAAGCTGGGCAATGAATACAAAAGACTGAAGAAGAATTGATGTCTTTGAATTATGGTGTTGGTGAAGACTATTGAATATACCATGGACTGCCAGAAGAATGAACAAGCTTGTCTTGGAAGAATTACGGCCAGAATCCTCTTTAGAAGAAAGCAAGACTGGCAAGGCTTTGTGTCACATACTTTGGACATGTTATCAGGAGGGCCTAGTCCCTGGAGTAGGACACCATGCTTGGTAAAGTAGAAGGTCAGCAAAAAAAGAAGAAAATTGTCAGGGAGATGGATTGACACAGTGTCTCCCACAATGGGGTAAAACATAGCAATGATTGTGAGGATGGAGCAGGACTAGGCAGTGTTTCGTTCTGTTGTACGTGGTGTCACTGTGAGTCGGAGCCACCTCTATGACACCTAACAACAACGACAAAATGTGACAAAAGCAGTAGCTTGAAAATCACACAGGCATTTTTGCTCATCCTCTTGCACAGCAAGTCTGGCTCATTCTTAGCAACTCTGTCATGACATTAGGACATTCTAAGCTAGCCTTCTGGAGGTTTGTGAGAGACATTTGAAGGAAACCAAATCATCATGGTCTCAGTCATCCCAGCTATGGCCATGTTAGATTAATTAAACCCCAACCAACCCAGCAACTGATAAAGTGTGCTAAAGACTCTAAATAAGATCATCTGAGCCATACCCAGATCAGCAGAACCACCCAGCCACATTGCAGTTTCATGAGAAATAATTCATCGTTATTGTTTTAAGCCACTTTGTTGTGGGGCAGTGTGTTACACAATAGCTAACTGATAACATACAACTTCTCAGCAAGGGGAAGGCTAGAAACTACCATGCTTTTGTGTGGAAACAAGGTGGAAATTTGAAGTAAATGAGTTGATCAAATTTTGAATGTAGCCTCAACAATTTAGCTCCTCAGATAATTGTATCATTGGTAATTGGTGTGCTAAGATGACATCTAGATTTAAGAGTCTCCAAGGCCGGAAGTTCTACTCCTGACCAAGAGTAAAACCAAAACCCACTGCCCTTGAGTAGATTCCAACTCATAGCAACCCTATAGAACAGAGTAGAACTGCCCCATAAAGTTTCCATGGAGCGCCTGGCAGATTCGAACTGCCGACTTCTTGGTTAGCAGCCGTAGCACTTAACAACTACACCACTGGGGTTTCTAATAGTAAGTAAGCATTAATAAGAGTCATGCCACAGAAATCATGATTTATTATGCATTCAAGGGTCATCCTAAGGTAACATAACCCAGCGCCGTTGAGTCGATTCCGACCCATAGTGACCCTATAGGACAGAGAAGGACTGCCCCATAGAGTTTCCAAGGAGCACCTGGCAGATTCGAACTGCCAACCCTTGGGTTAGCAGCTGTAGCACTTAACCACTATGCCACCAGGCTTTCCTAAGGTAATGTAAGTATCCTGATTTACAAATAAGAAAGTGTGTCACAAAAGGATTGGTGCCTTTCCAACATAGCAAAGGCAGTAAATGGCAGAGCCATTCCTTTGAGGACAGTTCTCTGAGTTCAGAAATAACCTCTAAGTGGCTAGGCCACCCCAAAAATAGTTTGACAGCCAATGGTGAGCTAAAGTGCAAAGAGGGGAGAAAGACATGTGACATTCTATGAGCTGTCAATAAGTGGGGGAAAGAGCTGGGTCTGTTTGCTGGTGGTTGGTACAGGCATCTCTATTTCAGGACAAGTTTTCATGTACAAGCATGCCACCAGAAGTTCGACCCTCAACCTCCCATAAACTTCTGACAGAGGACTTAGCCCTTTCATGGCCCATGATACATGTTGTATACCTCCCACTTTTTCCCAGTTCTCACGTTCTTCTGGAGTATACTTTTACCTCTGAATGCATTTGCTTCCGTTCAGTGGGAACTTGAGTAATGGCAAAAGGCAAAAGCCACCAGGGCTCCAAAAGAAACTTTAGTTGAAGCAAAATAACTGGGGTATGACGCTTGCAAGTAAGGTAGTGCAACCAGGAAGTAGGATTGAGCTTAAAAAAAAAAAAAAAAAAGTCTTTTTGGCTTTTGTACCCCTAGATAAGCCTTGTAAGCATGTAGTTAGGGGACCCTGGTAGATTTGGTTTCATTTTTTTGTGTGTCATATTTGAAAAACCAGGGATTCCCCATGTAAACTAATGAAAGGCACCATGCAAAACATCAGCAACGAAGGTCCAGCAGTACAGACAGTTGACTGCTAAGTATGGGTTGAGAACCTTAAAATTTCTGTGGTAACCATGTAGTACCAGACAATATTTCTCAAAATCCATATTACCAACCACAAATTTAAACACACACCATGACTCAGCATGCTTCCATTAATAAAAACACCTATTGCTAAAAAAAAAATAATTCAAAGCAGGAAATAACAGGACCTTGTTAAGGCCCCTGGTCTACCACGTGCAACCTCACCTGAAAAAAGCTTGCTTTGCAACAAATCCCAGCCTTGTGGTTCCAGGCCCTGTGATTACTTTTTATGTGAGGTTATTTATCCATTGTTCCTCACCAATATTAAAGAAAGAGATTGCATTTTTCTGTTTGTTTCCCAACCGAATGTCTTGTACACAAGATATATTGAATAAGTCATTGACAAATGAATAAATATAAAATTGAATCTATAAAATTAATGGATTTGAACAGACGTTTTTAACCAAACTTGTTGCCGTTGAGTCGATGCCAACTCGTAGTGACCCCATAAGACAGATTAGAACTGCCCCATAGGGTTTCCAAGGAGCAGGTGATGAATTTGAACTGCTGACATTTTGGTTAGCAGCCGTAGCTTCCCGTTGCTCTTAACCACTGAGCCACCAGGGCTCCTATGATTTTAAAGTCCTTGCTATTTTTAAGATTCTCTAATTTTCACTATTTTGATGTAGCAATGAGATACATTGTTTAATTCTTAGAAGTAAAGGGATCATTAAATCCTTTCCCCCATCCCAATACTTACAATTATGCTAGTCTTATCAGTCCACCTTTCCAAAAACCAGACAGCAGAATAAATTGTGTTTCTCTTCACTTAAGATATCCTATTCTGATGAAAATAACTGACTCTATATCTAGTCCTTAGAAGGAAAGACAAAGCCTGGCCTTCATGGTGATTGTGATTGTTATTATGACTTCGACTTCCCGAAGCTATGGTTTCTCTGGTGTCAGCGGAGCAATATAGAGACAGAAACATTTTAAGGATTAAGCAAATAAAACTATATTCTACACATTAGCCAAACGTGTCTAGAGAACAGGCCATGCTGTGCTATACAGTCCCATCTTCTCAGAGTCAAGCCAACACTTTATTCATCAAAACCCCTACCTTGCTAACAAAACAAGCTATCCCAAGTACATTCGCACTAACCGTAACACCAACTATATACCATAAAACATGCTTACAAAGCATATTCTTTCTACTCATTCTCTACTCTTTAATATTTTGAGGGGCCACAGCCTAAACAATCAATAGCCTGGGCATAGATAACACACAAACTCCTATTTGTGAATCCCACAGTTAATTCTTCAGCACTAGTTTTTGATGTTCTAGATATTGATTCCTCCTCTGATTTTTCCATCAGTCTAAAAGTCTTTTGTTTCAAAATTAGGCATCCTTTTCTTACCTACACTGTCTCCTTTTTGTTTTACATAGAACCAACCATCAATACTATGAATAATAGTAGTAAGTAGCATTTTATTTTTTTTAGAGATTTCTCTGCATAGGTGCCATGAGCCACTTGCATATTAATATCCCCACCCCCATTTTGTGTGCTTATTCTCTCTTATCCTAGGCAGACAGTGTTTTGATCAAAGGGCTTTTCAGGCTTATAAAAACAGTGTATAAAAGGAAGAATTTTTTTTGAGAGTAGGATAATTACTAGAGAATAAGAAGCCAAGGTTATTAAATTTTAGTATGTCATTTCATTATACAGTCACTATGAGTTGGAATCAACTCAGTGCAATTTTTTTTTTTTTTTGGCTATGTCATTCAAGTAAGTATGAAGTTGTTCTATCTATATTGCCAAACAGATACATACATTGGCAAAACTCTTGGAAATAATATTTTCAAGAGCACAAGATCCAGTCATCGAAGCAGTCAATGTTGACAGTTTGACATGCCAAAACAGCAAGTGTTCTGGGATTTTGTGCCCTCCTTCCTTGATGCAGAAACCTTGGTGGCATAGTGTTTAAGTGCTACAGCTGCCAACCAAAAGGTTGGCAGTTTGAATCCACCAGGCACTCCTTGGAAACTCTGTGGGGCAGTTCTATTTTGTCCTGTGGAGTCACTATGAGTTGGAATTGGCTCTGCGGCAATGGGCTTGGTTTTTGGGTTTTTCCTTAATGGTGGAACCGGGAAGCATAACCCCAGGGCACTTAGAGAAAATGTAATAGGTGAGGCACATACGTTGAGGTAACACTCATTGTGAGACTAAGGAGCAGGCCATTGATAAAGAGGATCCTGGAGTTAACAGCCATACCCAAAACAAAACTTCGTAAAGAAAGTGATCATTGACTTGGGCTGGGCAGATGTTTTAATGTGGCCCAACAATGCATTCACCTTAAATAATTTTGGCTCTTCCAAAACATAGGACACTGGCTCAGGTTTGCATTCCTCTTAATGAATAGTTTCATGATAGGACAATCTGAATTTTTCTGTCTCCCCACCCAAGTCACCATGGATCTAGTAGAGCCATTTGACTCAATGTTTGCCACACTGTGTCATTTGAGATGGGTATTCTTGGTGCTATATAAAGGCTATTGGAGACATGCGCTGGCTTAGAATTAGCATTGAGTAACAATTGTCACCTACTTGAATAGGTTGAAAGAATAAATAACTTTTACTACTAGTTCCAATGGTCTGAAAGAATATGAGAAATAAATGGAATTCTAGGTAAGCTAAATTCTTATCTTAGACTAGATGTGAGGTGTTACGTGCTGTGGAGTTGATTCTTACTCATAGCAACTCAATATGACCAAGTAGAACAGTCCCACAGGATTTGCTAGGCTGTATTCTTTACAGAAACAGATCACCAGATCTTTTCTCTCACGGAGCTACTGGTGGGTTCATAATGCCAACATTTGGGTTAGCAGCTGAGTACTTAACTGTTGCACCACCAAGGTTTCTTAATCTTGACCTAAAACCAAAAAAAACAAACCCATTGCTATCGAGTCAATTCCGGCTCATAACGACCCCACAGAACAGAGTAGAACTGCCCCATAGGGTTTCCGAAGAGTTGGCTGATGTATTCGAACTGCCGACCTTTTGGTTAGCAGCTGTAGCTCTTAACCACTGTGCCACCAGTGCTCCAGAGTTTTGACCTAGCGATCAATAATCTTCTAAACTCCCTGTCTTAGTTATCTAGTGCTGCTATAACAGAAATACCACAAGTGGGTGGCTTTAACAGATAGAAATTTATTTTATTTAGGAGGCTGGAAGTCCAAATTCAAGGAAGGCTGCCACTCCCCCACAACTCTGGAGGAAGGTCCTTGTCTCTTTTCAGCTTCTGTTCTTGGCTTCTTGGTGATATTCATGTGACCCAGAATATATATTCCCCATCTCTGCTTGCTTGCTTGCTTAATCCGCTCTTTTATATATCAAAAGAGACTGATTTAAGACTCACCTTACATTAATACTGCCTTCATTAACATAACAAAGAGAACCCATTCCAAGATGAGATTATAATCACAGATATAGGCATTAGAATTTATAACACATATTTTGGAGGGACACAATTCAATCCATAACACTACCTCTTAGGGATAACCCTCAGCAGCTGAGAGAACAACTTCTTTCTGTTCTTCAATTGAAAGTAAGAATGATCTCTCCTTTGGCAAGTACATCACTTGCTTTCTGTTACATAGATGCAACCAGCTCGGTAACTGTGTGGATATGGCAATTGCGACAATGCAGTACAGAAAGCTAGTTTAGGAATCAGAGTGACAGCTACAAGAATTCAAGACAGGAATCAGTTGAAGGTATTCACACTTTTCCAGTGGCCTTTAGCCACACCAGGAAACCATCAACTGGGTTACTATCTAAGACTCTGGGCTACAGAGACCCTGGGGATCTACAAAGGATTACCTCAAAATTTTAGCGTCCCTTGTTAGAGCAGGCTTGCATGCATATGATAAATGAGTAAGTGGTAATCTACTCTACATCCGATTAAAAAAAAAGAAGTGTTACTTGCTTTGCACTTGAAGGCAGAAAAGGATTAATTTAAAATTTCATCAGGCTATGCCATGATAATAAATTAAGCCTCTTAGTTTTGTTATGTTATTTTATGCTTAAATAAAATTTGCATGAAGAAAAACATTCAAATGTTAATTACATGCCCCTAATTCCCTTTATCATAAATTTAACTCCCATTTAAACAGTGTGGCTTACTTTTTTCTAGAAATAATATTGTTAATTCAGAGCCAACTATATTTTCATATTGTTTTTTAATAAGTATAAAACCAAAACCAAACCTGCTGCCATTGAGGGGGTTCCAACTCATAGCAACTTTGTAGGACAGAGTAGAACTGCCCCATAGGGTTTCCAGTGAGTGCCTGGTGGATTCAAGCTGCTGACCTTTTGGTTAGCAGCCATAGCTTTTAACCGCTAGGCAACTAGGGTTTCCTTGTGTCATTTTTAATATTTTATATTGTAGTATTTCATAAGCCACAAAATGATATTTCTTATCTTCCCTTCAGAGAATTAAAAGAGTGCCCTCCTTTACTAGAGAATTTTTGGAAATTTCTTGCTTTGTTATCATTTTGTCAAGATTTTAACTAAAGATCATCTATATTTAAATATTTAAAATATATTAATGTTTTTAAATATTTAGCAAGTAATAAAATTTAAAATATGTCAAATTAAAAAATATTTATTAAAATATTTAAATAGATTAATTTTTTAATATTTAATAAAATTTAAAATACATCAAATATTTTGAAATATTTTTTATTAGAGATGATCTTTATTAAGATCTTGTCAGAATGATAACAAACCAAGAAATTTCCAAAAATTCTTTAATGAAGGAGGGCACTCTTTTAATTCTCTGAAGGGAAGATAGTAAATATTAGTTTGTGGTTTATAAAATATTCACATTATAAAATACTAAAAATGACACAGATTTGGTATGAAAATGCCAGTTATCTATTCATCGATAAACCAGAAAAAGAAAGTACCAATTCTGTTAGTTAATAATCTTGACAATCATTAAAAAGTCCATTCCATGCCCAAGGTATTGAAAATAAATCAGAAAAAAAAAGTTTTAGTTTTCTGCAGACAAGAAAATGTTGATAAGGTAAACCATAGAAGGCATGGCTCTAAAATTCCATGTTCTATTCTTAACTGAAACATGGGACAATGAGTGAGATAAAATAATTTATTTAACTTTTTTGTCCGCAACATCTCATTGTACACAAAATGGAAATTATGTAAATAGTACAAAGAATTATCTTAAAGAACTATTAGAAACATTTCCTTAAACTCAGATACAAGACAAAAATAGCTAATTTTGTCAATTGAACATTGTACTAAAATTTCCTACAAACACAATAAGAAAAATAATAGAATTGAACAAATACAGATTGGAATGAAGAAATATAGTCATTAACTACTAATTTTGGCAGATGGTATGAGAGACTGTACAGAAACCTCTTTCAAGATGCACAGAAAAACAATTAAAAATAATAGGAGAGTATAAATGCTGAACATAAGAGAAATATGAAAAACTCAATTGCACTTCCATGTATCAGCAACAACTAGAAAATTTCATTTAAAAAATAGAAATTACAATAGCATCACAAAGCAATAAATATCTGAGGATAAAGCTAACAAAAGTTAAGCATGGCCAATATGTGAATAATTCTCAAACTTTAATAAATGATGTCAATGGACCAATAGCCAATGTTCTTTGAAAACAAAACAAAACAAAAACTTAGTATTATAAATATGCTACTTTGCTCCAGTCTGGGCTATAGATTCATTTCACCACCAAACAATATTCCAAAAGATTTTGTTTTGTTTTAACTTGAAAGGTGGATTCTAAAGTATATAGGAAAAGTGGATTTTTTCAAGCTCACAGAGAAAAAATGGCAATTTAACTGACAGCAGCAGCAGCAACAATGGAAGCCAAAAGATTATGAAACACTATCTTCAGTAATCTAAGCAAAAATAACTGTCGTCTAAGATTATTGAATTCTAGAATTTAATAATTCAAAAAAAACCTCATTGCCATCAAGTTGATTCCGACTCACAGCGACCCTACAGGACAAAGTAGAACTGCCTCTTAGGGTTTCCAAGGAGCGGCGGGTGGATTCGAACTGCCGACCTTTTGGTTAGCTATCAAAAGCTTTAACCACTGCACCACCAGGGCTCCTAGAATTTAATAACAAGCAAAAAATATCTGTTAAGAATAAGAGCAAAAATAAAGACATTCTTGGAATGAAACAAGCAAAAATGGAACACGCAAGATCTAAGAAGTGATGAAGATTCGTACACTGAGTACTACAAAATGGCAGATGTTATTGAAGATGTGGAAGAATTGGAGCCTTTATATGCTGCTCGGGGAATATAAAATAGTGTACCTCAAAAAGTTACACAGTTATTACGTGACCCTGAAATTCTACTCCTAAATATGTACCTAAGAGAAATAAAGATGTGCTGATATAAAAACATGTACACAAATATTTATAGCAGCGTTACTCATAACAGTAAAAAAGTGGAAGTAACCTAAATGTCCATAACTGATAAATGTCCAAAACAGAACATGCTATATCCATAAAATGGAAAATTATTCAGCTATAAAAAGAAATGATGCATTGATACATGCTATAATACGGATGAGCTTTGAACACATTGTGCTAAGTGAAAGAAGTCAAACACAAAAGGCCATATATTGTATGAATCTATTTACATGGAATGTGCAAAATAGGCAAATCCAAGAGACAGGAAGTATATTAGTGGCTGCCAGGGGCTTCTGGGAACGACAAAAAGGGAGTGACTCCTAATTGAATTGGACTTTGTTTTCAGGTGTGAAGAAAATATTTTAGAACTACGAACTGGTGACTGTTACACAACATTGTGGATATACTAAAAACCACTGAATTTTATCATGTGAATTATATCTTTTTTAAAATTTTTTATTGTGCTTTAACTGAAAGTTTACAAATCAAGCCAGCCTATATACCCCTAATTGCTCTCCCCTTAATGAGACGGCCCTCTCCTTCCCTCCAATCTCTCTTTTCGTGTCCATTCCCCAAGCTTCTGACCCCCTCTTCCCTCTCATCTCCCTCCAGATAGGAGATGTCAACATAGTCTCAAGTGTCTACTTGATCCAAGAAGCTCATTCCTCATCAGCATCTTTTTCTATCCCATTGTCCAGTCTAATCTCTGTCTGAAGAGTTGGCTTTGGGAATGGTTCCTGTCCTGGGCCAACAGAAGGTCTGGGGGCCATGACCACTGGGGTCCTTCTAGTCTCAGTCAGACCATTAAGTCTGGTCTTTTTATGAGAATTTGGGGTCTGCATCCCACTGCTCTCCTGCTCCCTGAGGGGTTCTCTGTTGTGTTCCCTGTCAGGGCAGTCATCAGTTGTAGCCAGGCACCATCTAGTTCTTCTGGTCTCAGGCTGTTGTAAGTCTCTAGTTCATGTGGCCCTTTCTGTCTCTTGGGCTCGTAATTACCTTGTGTCTTTGGTGTTCTTCATTCTCCTTTGATCCAGGTGGGTTGAGATCAACTGATGCATATTAGATGGACACTTGCTAGCATTTAAGGCTCCCAGACACCACTCTCCAAAGTGGGATGCAGGACATTTTCTTAATAGATTTTATTATGCCAATTGACTTATATGTACCTGAAACCATGGTCCCCAAACCTCTGCCCCTGCTATGTTGGCCTTCGACACATTAAGTTTATTCAGGAAACTGCTTTGCTTTTTGTTTAGTCCAGTTGTATTGACCTCTCTTGTATTGCGTGTTGTCTTTCCTTTCACCTAAAGCGGTTCTTATCTACTATCTAGTTAGTGAATACGCCTCTCCATCCTTCCCTCCCTCCCCCCTCTTGTAACCATCAAAGAATATTTTCTTCTCAGTTTAAACTATTTCTTGAGTTCTTATAATAGTGGTCTTATACAATACTTGTCCTTTTGCAACTGACTAATTTCACTCAGCATAATGCCTTCCAGATTCCTCCATGTCATGAAATGTTTCAAAGATTCATCACTGTTCTTTATTGATGCATAGCATTCCATTGTGTGAATATACAGAATTTATTTATCCATTCATCCATTGATAGGCACCTTGGTCAATTTTGTCTTTTTGCTATTTTAAACAGTGCTTCAATGAACATTTGTGTGCATATATCTGTTCGTGTAAAGGCTCTTATTTCTCTAGGATATATTCCAAGGAATGGGATTGCTGGATCCTATGGTAATTCTATTTCTAGCTTTTTAAGGAAGTGCCAAATCGATTTCCAAAGTGGTTGTACCATTTTACATTCCCGCCAGCAATGTATAAGTGCTCAAGTCTCTCCACAACCTCTCCAACATTTACTATTTTGTGTTTTCTGGATTAATGCCAGCTTTGTTGGAGTAAGATGGAATCTCATTTTAGTTTTGATTTGCATTTCTCTAATTGCTAATGATCGTGAGCATTTCCTCATGTATCTGTTAGCTACCTGAATGCCTTCTTTAGTGAAGTACCTGTTCATATCTTTTGCCCATTTTTTAATTGGGTTATATGTGTTTTTGTAGTTGAGTTTTTATAGTATCATATAGATTTTACAGATGAGACGCTGATTGGAAATGTCATAGCTAAAAACTTTTTCCCAGTCTGTAGGTAATCTTTTTACTCTTTCGGTGAAGTCTTTGGATGAGCATAGGTGTTTGATTTTTAGGAGCTCCTAGTTATCTACTTTTTCTTCTGCATTTATAGTAATGTTTTGTATACTGTTTATGCCATGTATTAGGGCTCCTAGCATTGTCCCTATTTTTTGTTCCATGATCTTTATCGTTTTAGATTTTATATTTAGGTCTTTGATCCATTTTGAGTTCATTTTTGTGCATGGTGTGAGGTATGGGTCTTTTTTCATTTTTTTGCAGATGGATATACAGTTATGCCAACACCATTTGTTAAAAAGGCTCTCTTTTGCCCATTTAACTGATTTGAGGTCTTTGTCAAATATCAACTGTTCATATGTGGATGGATTTATGTCTGGATTCTCAATTCTGTTCCATTGATCTATGCATCTGTTGTTGTACCAGTATCAGGCTGTTTTGACTACTGTGGTGGTGTAATAGGTTCTAAAATCAGGTAAAATCAGGCCTTCCACTTTCTTCTTTTTTTCAGTAATGCTTTACTTATCTGGGGCCTTTTTCCCTTCCATATGAAGTTGGTGATTTGTTTCTCCATCTCATTAAAAAATGTCTTTGGAATTTGGATCAGAATTGTATTAAATCTATAGATTGCTTTTGGTAGAATAGACATTTTTATAATGTTAAATCTTCCTGTGCATGAACAAGGTATGTTTTTCCACTTACGTAGGTCTCTTTTGGTTTCTTGCAGAAGTGTTTTCCTTGTGTAGGTCTTTTGCATCTGTGCTAAGATTTATTCCTAGGTATTTTATCTTCTTGGAGGCTACTGTAAATGGTATTGATTTGGCAATTTCCTCTTGGATGTTCTTTTTGTTGGTATAGAGGAATCCAACTGAATTTGTATGTTTATCTTGTGTCCTCATTCTCTGCTGAATTCTTCTATTAGTTTCAGTAGTTTTCTGGAGGATTCCTTAGGGTTTTCTGTGTATAAGATCATGTCATCTGCAAGTAGAAATACTTTTACTTCTTCCTTGCCAATCTGGATGCCCTTTATTTCTTTATCTAGCCTAATTGCTCTGGCTAGGACCTCTAGCACAATGTTGAATAAGAATGGGGATAAAGGTCATCCTTGTCTGGTTCCCAATCTCAAGGGGAATGCTTTCAGGCTCTCTACATGTTGTTGGCTATTGGCTGCATATAAAAAAATGCCCTTTATTATGTTGAGGAATTTTCCTTCTATTCCTATTTTGCTGAGAGTTTTTATCATGAATGGGTGTTGAACTTTGTCAAATGCCTCTTATGCATCAATTGATAATATCATGTGATTCTTGCCTTTTGTTTTATTTATATGATGGATTACATTAATTGTTTTTCTAATGTTGAACCATCCCTGCATACCTGATATGAATCTCACTTGGTCATGGTGAATTACTTTTTTGGATATGTTGTTGAATTCTATTGGCTAGAATTTTGTTGAGGGTTTTTTGCATCTAAGTTCATGAGGAATATAGGTCTGTAATTTTCTTTTTTTGTGGTGTCTTTACCTGGTTTCGGTATCAGGGATATGCTGGCTTCATAGAATGAGTTTGGGAGTATTCTGTCCTTTACTACGCTCTGAAATACCTTTAGTAGTAGTGGTGTTAACTCTTCTCTAAAAGTTTGGTAGGACTCTGCTATGAAGCCGTCCGGGAAAGGGCTTTTTTTTTGTTGGGAGATTTTTGATTACCTTTTTCAATCTCTTCTTTTGTTTGGACCTATTTAGTTTTTCTACCTCTGTTTGTGTTAGTTTAGGTAGCTAGTGTGTTTCTAGGAATTCATCCATTTCTTCTAGGTTTTCAAATTTGTTAGAGTACAATTTTTTGTAGTAATCTGATATGATTCTTTTAATGTCAGTTGGGTCTGTTGTAATATCACCCTTCTCATTGCTTATTCAGGTCTTTTGTTTCCTCTCTTGTTTTTCTTTTGTCAGTTTGGCCAATGATTTATCAATTTTGTTGATTTTTTTAAAGAACCAGCTTTTGGTCTTGTTAATTCTTTCAATTGTTTTTCTGTTTTCTATTTCATTTAGTTCTGCTCTAATTTTATTGTTTATTTTCTTCTGGTGCCTGAGGGTTTCTTTTGTTGCTCTCTTTCTATTTTCTTCAGGTTGTAGGGATAATTCTTTGATTTATCCCTTTCTTCTTTTTGTATGTGTTCATTTATTGATATACATTGACCTCTGAGCGCTGCTTTCACTATGTCCCAAAAGTTCTGATAGGAGGTGTTTTCATTGTATCAATTTCTTTAACCTATTCCTTAGTGTCTTCTATAATCCAGTCTTTTTTAAGCAGAGTATTGTTCAGTTTCCAAGTGTTTGATTTCTTTTCCCTGCTTTTTCTCTTATTGATTTCTACTTTTATGGTCTTATGGTCATAGAAGATGCTTTGTAATATTTCAATTTTTTGGATTCTGCTAAGACTTGCTTTATGACCTAATTTTAAAGAATGCTTCACGTGCACTAGAAAAGAAAGTATACTTGGCTTGATTGGGTGGAGTGTTCTGTATATGTATATGAGGTCAAGTTGGTTGATTGTGCCATTTAGATCTTCATGTCTTTATTGAGCTTCTTTCTGGATGTTCTGTCCTTCACCGAAAGTGGTGTATTGATGTCTCCTACTATTATTGTGGAGCTGTCTATCTCACTTTTCAGTGCTGATGGAGTTTGTTTTATGTATCTTACAGCCTTGTCATTGGATGCATAAATATTTAATATGGTTATAGCCTCCTGGTATATTGTCCCTTTAATCATTATATAGTGTCCTTCCTTATCCTTTATGATGGATTTAACTTAAAAGTCTATTTTGTCAGGAATTAATATATTGCCTCTCCTGCTCTTTTTTGTTTGTTGTTCTCTTGATATATTTTTTTTCATTCTTTGAGTTTTAGTTTGCTTGTGTCTCTAAGTCTAAGGCGTGTCTCTCGTAGACAGGGTGTTTTTTTTTTTATCCATTCTGCCACTCTCTGTCTCTTTATTGGTGCATTTAGTCCATTTACATTCAGTGTCATTACGGATAGGTATGAATTAAGTGCTATCATTTTGATGTCTATTTTTGTGTGTTGTTGACAGGTTCTTTTTCTCACTTGATCTTTTGTGCTGAGTAGATTATATATTTTTTTTCCTCATATGCATTGTCGTTGATTTTATTTCTGTTGAGTCTCTATTTTTTTCTTGTATTTTATTTTTATGTGTAGGATAATTTGTCTCCTTTGTGGTTACCTTATTGTTTACCCCTATATTTCTAAATTTAAACCTAAATTTTATTTCCTTGTATCGCATTATCTTCCTCTCCATATGAAAAATCTATGACTACATTTCTTAGTCCGTCTTTATTGTTTTAATGTTGTCTACTTTTACATAACAACACCGCTGTTTCCCTGTTTTGGGAGTTTTTTTATTAATCTTGATTTATTTTTGTGATTTTCCTGTCTGGGTTGACATCTGATTGCTCTGCCCAGCGTTCTAGTCTTTGGTTGATACTGATATTATTGATTTTCTAACTGAATAACTCCCTTTAGTATTTCTTGTAGTTTTGGTTTGGTTTTTACAAATTCCCTAAACTTCTCATTATCTGGAAATGTCCTAATTTCACCTTCTTATTTGAGAGACAGTTTTGCTGGCTATATGATTCTTGGCTGGCAATTTTTTTCCTTCAACTTTTTATATAAGCCATCCCATTGCCTTCTTGCATGCATGGTTTCTGCCCAGTAGTCCGAGCTTATCCTTATTGGCTCTCCTTTGTAAGTGACTTTTCGTTTATCTCTAGGTGCTCTTAAAAATCTCTCTTATCTTTTGTTTTGGAAAGTTTGATTATAATATGTCTTGGTGACTTTCTTTTAAAATCTACCTTATGTGGAGTTTGATGAGCATCTTGGATAGATATCTTCTCATCTTTCACGATATCAGGGAAGTTTTCTGCCAACAAATCTTCAACAATTCTCTCTGTATTTTCTGTTATCCCTCCCTGTTGTGGTACTCCAATCACCTGTCGAATATTTCTCTTGGTAGAGTCCCATATGATTCTTAAGATTTCTTCATTTTTTTAAATTCTTTTATGTGATTTTTCTTCAAATATATTGGTGCCAAGTGCTTTATCTTCGAGTTCACAAATTCTGCCTTCTATTTGCTCAGTTCTTCTCCTCTGACTTCCTATTGAGTTGTCTAATTTTGTAATTTTATTGTTAATCTTCTAAATTTCTGATTGCTGTCTGTCTATGGAATTTTCCAGCTTATTAAATTTTTCATTATGTTCTTGAATAACCTTTCCAGTTTCTACAACTGATTTATCTTTGTGTTCCTTGGCTTGTTCTGCATATTGCCTAATTTCCTTCCTGATATCTTGAAGAGTTTTGTATATTTTCTATAGTATTCTGCCTCTGGTAATTCCAAGAAGATGCTTTCATCTAGAGGGTCATTTGATTCTTTGTTTTGAGAGCTTGTTGAGGCAATCATGGTCTGTTTCTTTACGTGACTTAATATTGACTCTTGTCTCTGAGCCATCTATAAGTTATTGTATTAGTTTATTTTATGTTTGCTTACTGTATTGTAGCTTCTTGCTTTGTTTTGTTTTGATATGCCCAAATGGATTGCTTGACTATTTTTGCTTTTGGAGCTGTGACATCCTGTCCCCAGATGGGTAGAGCTATTATCAGGTATATCAGTCTAGGAGTCCATTCACTTTTCTTGTATGAATTCAGCTTAGGTGTCTAGGTAGCTGATCATGTAGTGTGTGGTACAGGCTCTGTCCTGCAGTCTTAGAGGGCCAGGGGTGATTGGTGTGGGTACGGTATCTGGTTGCAGCAGGAGATCACACTCTGAACAAGGCAGGGGGCTGAGGATCATTCCCCAAGTGTCTCTAAGACAAGTGTGTCTCTGTTCCCTCAAGTGTGCAGGTGGATGGGTTCTGCAGACAGACTGTGGGGACCCAATGTTTTTGTCTGTAAGAACTGAGAGTTACCAGTTATCCTTGGACTCCTGTTGTGGATGGCTGAGTGACCTGAGTGGAGCCATCAGTCCTTAGGCCCCTGATGTGAGTAGGTGAGGATCCTGTTTAATAGGCAAAGTGGTATCAAACATCAAACACCCACTCTCCACCACATAGCTGAAACAGTTGTAGTCTGCCAAAAAGGGCCTATTCTCCTGAAATAGGCTCACACAGGTCCATGCAGAGTGTAAAGGCACTCAAGTCTATGGACCATTTATGCCTGGACAGGAGCTGCTTCTGTCCTGAGCTCCCCCAGTTAGTGGAGCTGGCAAATTATCTTTTCCCCAAATTGTGAATTTATTCCTTCTCCAGGGCCTGGAGGATGGCTCTAGGTGCTCAATGGAGCCTATTTCAGGCCCAGGGAAATCAACAGCCACTGAACCCAGCTTGGGGGTGGGTGGCGTGGTACAATATACACAGGTACTTAGCTTTTGCTGACAGCGCTGTTCTTCTCTGGTTCTGGAGGTGTAAGTAGGCTGTGGGGCTGGCTGCTTTTCCCTGAGGAAACTGCAGCTGAAAGCTAGTACCAGCCTGCTACAGCAGCTCCCATGGATGGTGCCTGAGGGCTCCCTGCGATTCAGGTCCGGTAACTCCTCTCTGCTTCTGGACCATATCTTCTTCCCCCTGCCCCTCAGTTCATTTTCTAAACTTGCCTTTGATGTTCAGGGCTCCTAGCTTGTCAAAAGTATTCTCATTTCACTTGTTTTTTCAGGTCTTTGTTATAAGAGGCCTCCCTGGAAATGTCTGTCTGTTCCACCGTCTTGGCCCTGCCCTGTGAATTATAACTTAATCAAAAATAAGTTATGAGAAAAATGTAGGTTAAAAATATAGGTTGATACAAAATCAGCTGCCTTTTTTCCCCCTAACTTCTTAAAGCAGCAATAATAATACCTATTTTTTTTTTTTTTTTGCAAAAACGGGCTAGGTCTGCAATAATAGAAAATAATAGCATATCAAGTTGGGAGAGGTAATCAGACATAAAGTGTGCTGAGATCCTTGCGTTGCTTGGGAGAAATGTAAAGCTGTTGATCAATTTTAAAATTCGTTAGGTTAGTACATATGTCAAAATATCTGAGTTATTTATTAAGACAGTGATCAGAGTGAGGAGAGAACTCCCCAAGTGGTAGAAGGAAAAGTGGAATTTAAAAAGGGAAAGAAAACAACGCAATTCGCCCAAAAACTGTAAAGAAGTATCAAAACCATCAGAAAAAATAGGACAAACAGAAAATTCACTAAAAGGCATTTTGCATGTGGGAGAAATGCAAATTGTTGTGGCCAGAAGACAGACTGCATGTAATTATTATATTTTCCTGAATTGACCACAGCAGCATTTACGGTCTGATGTGCTCTTCCAAATCCTTGGCAATCCCTTACCAAGAAAGCGGAATCTCTTCTCTTGGAATTGGGTGAGCCTATGTGAATACTTTGACAAATGGAATGTGATAGACAAGACATTACATGATTTTAACACTGAATCATAAGAGATGATACAGTTTTCATCTCGTTCTCCCTCTCTAGGGACACATACTCTTGCCACAAAGACACCATGTTCTGGGACAACCCAGATCTAACAGAGGTGCTAGGTACAGGTGTTGTGGCTGACATCCCGCAGCAAAAATACCAGCCTTCAGCCTGTATCAAGAACCAGTCATGTAAGCGAAAGAGTCTTCAGATGACTCCAATTCCTAGCCTTTGAGCTGTTCCAACTGATGCCAAATGTAGCAGAGAGCTGTTCTCATCTAGACCTTGCCAAGCTTCAGATTCATGATCAGAAAAAATGTTTCAATTGTTATGTCACTTAGCCATGGGTGGCTTGTTATGCCTCAATGTATAATCAAAATTCTCACACTCTTTATTAGTATAACAAGCTTAGTTTTTAGCAAGGCTTAGTTTTTGTCTGTTAGGCAGAAGAAAATTAGGGTTCTTTTCAAACAGTTTTGTTTACTCATGAATCAGTGGTTCTTAACCTTTTGGAATTTATTTTAAAAAAAGTTGCTGTCAAGTTGATTCCAACTCATGGAGACTCTGTGTGTCAGAGTAGAGCTGCTTCATAGGGTTTTTTCAGAAGTAGATCTCCAGGCCTTTCTTCTGAGGCACCTCTGGTGGACTTAACCACCAGCCTTTCATTTAGTAGCCCAGCATTTTAGTCATTGGCACCACCCAGGACTTCTTGGAGTTTATAACACTTTTAAATCCTAGGAATTTGAGCATGCACTTGAAGAAAGTAAATGATTCAAAATAATATTAAACATGTCAGCAATAACCAAAGCTGAGTTATTACTGAAGTATCACAACTCTTCAAAATTCCTAGAAATCCAGAGCTACACCACTCACTGTGTCTCCCTTCAGTGCTGTGTCTGTGTTTCTGTGAAAACACTGTGAGCTTACCACTGTGGCCTCCCAGTGTGATATACAAATGAGTCAATGTGTTCATGATTCCAGCAAATGCTTGATTTTGTCTTGGCACTGACTGCTGTTAGACCCTCACTTGCAGCCACTTGAACCCCACTCTGAACCAGACTGCACAATGTGTTCAGTTCAATGTTTATTTCGACTGTTGTAGCAAAAATAACTAACTCATTGATCAAAAGTTGGAGACGCAACTGGAATATTACACCATTTGACCAACACTACTCTGATGGGAAGTAACATCTGTTCTTAACTCTTGGAGGGCTGGAAAGATAGGATATGGTGGATACTATACAATTTGTTGTTGCCGTTAATTGCCGTCGAGTGGGCTTTGATTCATGGAGATTTTATGTATAACAGAACAAAACATTGCCTGTCCTGCACTGTCTTCATAACTGTTTGAGTCCATTATTGTAGCCATTGTGCCAATTCATCTCATGGAGGGCTTACTGCCTCCCTAAGGAAAATATACCAGGCTTACGAGAACAAATAAGATGAGATAGAAAAACTGTAGTAAAATTTGTATGGAGCTGTGTTAATTCAGAATAGTTTACTCTTATAGAAAGGCTCTGATTGGTAACTATCAGGATGACGTCTGAGGGGGGCAGAGTTTTCTAGGAGTGAAGGAAACATCATTCCTTTTTAATTTTCAAAGAAACTCTTAGGTTCAGTACAACTTTCCACCTCCTTGGCCCTGCTTAAAGAGAAAAGCTGAAAAAAAATTCTTGAGAGGAACTCAGCCACAGCACACAGACCCCAGCATTAAAGAAAAGAATAAAGGTGGGATTTCAGGGCCAGTTAACCAAGCTCCCGGGAGCAGTGTTTGGCTTCTTCCAATTGGTCTGAGAACAAAAATATAGTTAAGGCTTCCAACCTTCTAAATCAACAGTTTTTACTTATTCAGAATATAATATTTTTTAATTGTTAATGTTACAATAAATGTTTAAACTTAATTAATTTTTATTTTTTCTCTTTACTTATATATCATTTTTTTCTTACTATTCAAAATCATTGCTCTAAATCTTCACTGAGCTTCTACTGAGTTACCCCACAGGGAATTATGCTAGTTAGGACATTTACTTACATTCTCCTGGCTTCCTAAGGGGACTACATGCATGGCCTGAACTTTCCAAGTGACATAAACAAAGCTCATTATTCCTGATATGCACACTTTGCATAAACTGTAGTATTTTTAAAAAAGCACTTTTCTGGGTGTTTATTCCCTGTGATTTTATTAGGCAGGTATTATGTGCTACACGTGCTCCTAGGAGCTGGAGATAAATATTATAGTGATATGTATTTAAAATTTAATAATTTAGGTTTAAATATGACTTTTTATTCTTAATGTGTCTTAAGCCATATATGTTAATGGAACATAAAATTTCTCAGTTTTTGCTGATTTTTCAAGGCTGGAAATTGAAAGTAAGAAAAATCTAATATTTCAGTAAAACAAAGAAAGGGTGGCTTTTTTAGAGAAAGAAGACAAAAGGTTTTGTTGTTGTTGCTATTGTTTTTTACTTAGGTTTAGCCCATGTTATTATTAAACTGATCGACAAAGCTTGTATTTGGAAACAGAAGCCTTTAAAAATGTCTTCCATTGGCCTGCAAGAAAGGTAAGCCAGGAAGCTAGGAAAAGAGGGCATCTCACAGCCTGACTTTGGGATAATGAGGGACAGGCTTGAAGAGGAAGTGGCACTTGAATAGGGATTAACCAGATGTGAAGGAGGTTCCAGGAAGAGCACAACATGAGCTAAAGCTAAGAGGACATGAGGTGCAGTGTGTTTGTAAAATTGTCAGCAATTATGCAATTATTTATGGTAAGAGCAAAGGGCACAGTGGAGGAGTGGCTGGAGCTGAAGGAGAGGACATGTATTTTTATGCTGTGCTAAAGAGCTGGATAGGATTTGGAAAGTCACAGGACTCCTGCAAAGAAAAAGAATGACATGGTCAATTTTAAATCGCATAAATGTCTAGATGGAGGTGTACTTTTTTGTAGAGGTAGATCATATAAAGAGAGAAACATGTTTGGGGATGAGGCGTAAGGAATTTTATTATTGGCATGTTAAATTACAGATAATTTTGAGGAACCCAATTTACATTTTCAGCTAGGAGGTTGGAGATATGGCTGTGGATCTCAAGAGAAAGATCTGTGCTGGAAATAATTACTTTGGGATACATAAACATGTCCTAAAACTAATGTGAATTAATGAACACTCTCCAGATAACACAAACAGTGAAATAATGAGGGAACCAGATCATATCCTGCAAAAATATGATTTTTTGTACATTCCTTTCTAATAGCATTGCATTGTGTTTTCTTGGGCTCACAAATGTTGAAAATATTTCAATATGTGTATTTGTTCATTTAACCAAGATTGTTGGAGGGTGAATTACATAAGCTCCTCAGGAGCAAAGATTGTGTCTGTTTTGTTTATTGCTAGTTTTCACTAGCACCAAGAAAAGTGCCTGGTATTTAATAGATTATCAATAATCTACTGCGAAATTTGTTTTAAGGGCAAGGGATAGAAAATACCTAAGACATACTTTCTACTTTAAGGAAATCATTGTCTTGTAAGGAAGACACATAAATACACAACAAGTATATTGCAACATGATAAGCAGAGGTTACAGAGGGAACTTTAGGCGGTAGGACAGCAGGTGAAAAGGCAAAAGGACACGAAAAAGCACAGTGTTTTCAGAGAACAGTATTTGTTTAATGTGCCAGGAGCGTGAAGTGTTCAGAGTCTTAAGTGTGCAACTTGTTACTCTAATTCTGCTGAACTCAGTAGCTGGTCTCTTGTTTCTGCCTTTGCAATTTAGATACAAATTTTGGAGCAGCAAATATATTTTTAAGTTGTACAATGTTTTGAATCTACAGTTTACAATATTGATCAGATTGCGTTTAGCTGCATGTACCAGAGTCTGAAAATCAGTGGCATAAACTAGAAAAAAAAAAGGTTTATTTTTCTCATGCTACAAGAAATTCTGTGTTGAAGCCCTGTTCTGGTCACCTGGCCAAGAACTCAGCCTCCTTCTGTCTTCCTGCTTTACCATCTTTAGAATGTTGCCTTAATTGCTTTGGCTTCAAGATGGCCAGTGTACCTCACACACAGCCAGTGGAGGTTTGTGTATTGCTATGATGCTGAGCAGGTTTCAAGGAACTTCCAGACTAAGACAGACTAGGAAGAAAGGCCTGATGATCTAATTCCAAATATCAGCCTATGATGACCCTATGGATCATGACAGTCTGAAACATAACTGATTATGGGGATGACACAGGATTGAGCAGTGTTTAGTTATATTGTGCTTGGGGTTCATGTGTGGGGAGTCTACTTGATGGCAGCTAAGAAAAACAAAGATTAGTTATCAAGCATGAATGAGACTTCCAAGTTGCAACAATATATCTGACTTAAAAACCCTCCTTCTATAAGCACCTAGAAACCCTGTTTTTTTTAAAAAAAATTATATGCAAAACTGCACTCTTGAGAAAGAAAGATATATCCCCAAGTGATGGACGTCAAAATGGGTCCCGAATTTGGAGCAATAAGGTGCAATGCTGATGCTCAGTGGGATGGGGGTTGGGTAGGGGTGGCAAGAATCATAAACTAATGCTGAAACCCTCAGGTGATAATTTGCTAGGTAACAAGATATGCCCAAGTTCTTGAAGTAGCACTTCATAGATTCTTTATTAATTAGCATAGGAATAGGGCAGCATTTACAATGATGAAATCTGGTGAACACTCTAAGAGATCGAACTTAATTCCACAAATACCGAAACACTGTAAGCCTCCTGACTTGATGCCCTGAAGAAGACATTGTCCTACCTACAGTAGTGCCCTGGATCTAGAACTGAGGAAACAACAGACAAATTCAAACTGAGGGAAAATTTGTCAAACAACTGACGAACACTTTTCATATCAGTTTCATGAAAGACAAGGAAGAAAAACTGGGGAATTTTTCCAGATGAAAAGAGACAAAAGAAGAGAGGTGGAGCCAACATGGTACTACAGACAGAAGCACCAGGCCATCCTTCTGCAACAAAGACCTGAAAAACTAAGTAAAACAGATACAAACGTAAATCCCGGAACCCCAAGCATTGAATGAAGGGATAAAGAACTCGATCAAGCACTAAATGGAAAAAGAAATAGACAGAGAGCAGAGAACAAGGAGAGCTATGGAGTGGAGGCCTTCTAACAGCTAACATTGCATTGATCCACCATCTTAGACTACAGCCACCAAGGACCCCAGACAGGGAATACAGGAAGGCAACTTCATGGAGCTTCAAAGACTCCTCTTGGCAACCAGAGCACCAGGCAACCAGAGATACAAGCTTTCCCACCCCCTACCTTTCTTCTCTCTACATGGCCTCTGCCACTTTCCAATGGGTCACGGTCGCTTGGCTGGAGACAAACCAGTTCACTGCTGCCCAGGTCTGCCCCACCACCAATGACTAATTTCCTCAGTGCCTCATTTTTTTTCTTTTGTTTTGTATTTGTTGTTGTTTCTTCTCTCTTTCTTTCCCTTTCTTCCTTTCCTTTCTCCTACTCACCTAGCGTTGTGTGCTGCCCCGGTCCTTTCTTGATGAGCCATGCTGCACTGCTTGGCTAGAAAGCCACTGGCACATAGCCTCCCCTGGTCCATCAGACAGCTCTCTCAACTCCATTTTGTTGTTGTTGTTGTTGTTGTTGTTTCTGTTTGTTTTCTCTCTCTCTCTCCCTTCCTTCCTTTCTTGTCTCAAGCCCACCTAGCTCAGTATGCTGCCCCTGTCCCTTCTCAAAGGGATGTACTGCACTGCTCAGCTAGAAAGCCACCAGCACACGGCCTCCTGGGGTCTGCCCCACATCCACCCACCAAATCCTAACACAATGCCATTTTATTTAGTGTTATCCTTGATTTTTTTTTGCTTTTGTTTCTCTCTTCTTTCTCTCAATCACTTAGCTCCATACATCACATCCTCTCCTCTCCCTCCTGTTCATCTGCACCATGCACTGAGCACCTCACCTCTGAGCTGCACTGGTGTGGAGCTCTGGACCCTGTCTTGCACTGCCCCCCAGCCCTAGTTCATCAGGCCTCAGTTAGTGCCACAAACAACCCACCCCCACCCCTCCCATGCCTGCTGGACCTGCCCTGCTGCACCATAGCTGGGTGACCAGCCTTGCCCACCTGGACAAGGTGGTAAGAAGTATTGTGCCCACAGATGGGCAAGCAACAAAACATACCCAGCCTGCCTGACCAGAGATAACCAAATAAAACAAAAAATCAGGACAAAACAAACAAATCTACAATCGATAAATAAATAAAATAATTCCTGAATGTTCTGGAGAAAGCGAACAGTATCAAAATATAAAGAAAAGGACAGGATGGCTCTAGAAAGTGACTAAAATAAAACATCAGATTACCTCCCAATAGAAAAAAAAGTACTGGAACTACCAAATAGGGAATTCAAAAGTCTAATATTAGGGCTTTCCAAGAGATTAGGAAAGAGATGAAGGAAAATGCAGACAAAAAAAGAAAAAGAATCATGGAAAATACAGACAAAATCAGGGAAAACGCACAATGCAATGGAAGAATTCAGGAAAATAATACAGGAACAAAATGCCAAAATAAATAAACAACTAGAAATCGTACAAAAATAGCAATTAGAAATACAAAATATAAACAAGATTTCAGGAATGAACAGTGCAATAGAATTTTTTAGGAGGAAATTTGAAACAATGGAAGATAGGATCAGCAAGACTGAAGACAAATTCTTGGATATCACTTTGAGGAAAAATTAGAGAAAAGAATGAAGAAAAACTGAGAATGATGTGGGATAAAGTCAAATGCAAAAATCTGCATGTGATTGGAGTTCCAGAACAGGGGGAGAAAATGTAAAACACAGAGAGGATTGTTGAAGATGTGCTGACAGAAAACTTCCCCGGTATCATGAAAGACAAAAAGCTGACCATCCAAGAAGCTCAAAGAACCCATATAGAATAGACCTCAAAAGAAATTCTCTTCTCAGAGGAGGGGGCCAAGACGGCTGACTAGGTAGAAGCTACCTCGGATCCCTCTTTCAACAAAAACTTGGAAAAACAAGTGAATCAATCACATGCATGCCAATCTACGAACCCTGACTATCAAACACAGATCTAAAGAGTTGACCTGAGTGACAGAGACTGAGAATGAGCAACCACAGGGAAGCAAAGACTGTTTTCGGAGGCTAGAGTCAGCATCCCAGTTAGAAAACCTCAGCGCCGGGCTTTGGACTGCGTGCAGGGGAGCTGAGCACAGCATCCTGAGACAGCGCAAACACGGGACGCAGCCCTAGCCCCAAAAATGACTTTGGGGGAAGCCCAGCCAGTGCACACAGGCAGCGCAGTGACATGGCTGCCAGGAGGTGAAGTCACTGAGAGGCAGCAACGGGTTTTGGAGCTTGGAATGCAGTGTCCCAGCTGGGGAAACTTGGTGCTGGGCTTTGGACTGGGAGTGGAGGAACTGACCACGGCTTCTGAGACAGCACAAGCACAGGACTCGGGCCTGACCCTCGGGGGCAATCTCGACCCAGCCAACTCACACAGGTTACACACCCCTCAGGAATCACACCCCTCAGGAATCTCAGATGAAACAGTCATCACCAAGCAAGGTAAGTAACTTTGTCTATATTCCGGGGTGCTACTCTCTCCTATCTATCTGATCCCTCCCCTCCCCTTCCCAGGAGGCTTCATTAACATTGGAATTTCCGGAGCCAGAGACTGAAGAGCTCTGCAGTGTTTTTTTTTTTTTTTTGGTCTTTTCCTAACCCATTCTCCTGGCCTGAGAGAAGCAGCTACAAAAAACCCAGGGACCAAAAATCCTTCCCTGACTTCCCAAAATTAGCCTAAAAATACAGAACCAGCTCCAGCCAAGCATATGTGATCCACAGTCTTGGGCTTTCAGCCCTACAGGGAACAAGGTGGCTATTATAATGCAAAGGCAATTCTGATAGGGATCTGACTATAATTGTTTTAGCGGATTACTGGAAAGACAAGTTTCCCAGGACTGATATCTCTGCATATTAAACAGAGCCTTCACTGACCCACAACGGGAAACTGAGGACTGAAGCTCCCCCCAGACCACCTAGCCACCTGCCATAGGAGTCTGAGGATGGTGACACCCACCAATCTGTAGAGGTACATGCATTGGGTGCCTAAGGTACTGCTGCAGAGCCCACCCACCAAAGTGCTTTAGGAATAGAGACACACCTACCTCACTGGCACTTGGGGGAAGCCTGTCAGCGTCCTGCCCACCCCCCCAGAGTGTGACCTCCTGCTGCTACTAGAATCTGGTGCACACAACTATCACCACTACTCCTCTAGGTGGATAGGTGACAGTCTGCACCACACACTTGGTGACCCAAAATCAGATTCTACTCAAGAATAGTGAATGGATTCTTAGGCTTATATATCTGGTAACAGCCCAAACCAGCTGGTAATAGGACATAAGTGATTCAAGGGCTACAACAATCAAGACAGCACAATCTAGTAGCCCACCTATGTATATTGAAAGAAAAGAAAACAAGATACGACTCAGTGAGCAAATATAAAATAAATCATTACAATATCTTAGAGATGGCTTGGAGACAGCAGTCGATATCAAACCACATAAAGAAGCAGACCATGATTGCTTCTACAACTCCCCACATTAAAGAATCAAAATCTTTCCCAAATGAAGATACAATCCTGGAATTGCCAGATGCAGAATATAAAAAACTAATTTACAGAATGCTTCGAGACATCAGGGGTGAACTCATAAATGAAATAAGGCAATCTACAGAAAAATCCAAGGAACACACTGATAAAGCAGTTGAAGTAATCAAAAAGATTATTCAAGAACATAGTGGAAAAATTAGTAAGCTTCAAGAATCCATAGAGATGCAGCATTCAGAAATCCAAAAGATTAACAGTAAAATTACAGAATTAGACAACTCAATAGGAAGAGGAGCAGAATCGAGCAATTGGAATGCAGAGTGGGGGAGCTGGAGGATAAGGCAATTGACACCAATATAGTTGAAAAAAATCAGATAAAAGAATTAAAAAAAAAATGAAGAAACCCTAAGAATCATGTGGGACTCTATCAAGAAGAATAACTTGTGTGATTGGAGTTCCAGAACAGGGAGGGATAACAGAAAATACAGAGAGAATAGTTGAAGATCTGTTGGCAGAAAACTTCCCTGACATCATGAAAGACGAAAGGATGTCTATCCAAGATGCTCATTGAACCCCATATAAGATTGATCCAAAAAGAAAATTACCAAGACATATTATCATCAAACTTGCCAAAACCAAAGATAAACAGAAAATTTTAAAAGCAGCCAGGGATAAAGGAAAGGTCTCCTACAAAGGAGAGTCAAAAAGAATAAGGTCAGACTACTCAGCAGAAACCATGCAGTCCAGAAGGCAATGGGATGACACGTATAGAGCACTGAAGGAGAAACACTGCCAGCCAAGGACCATATAGCCAGCAAAACTCTCTCTGAAATATGAAGGAGAAATTAAACATTTACAGAAAAACACAAGCTTAGAGAATTTGCAAAAACCAAACCAAAAAAAAAAAGCTACAAGAAATACTAAAGGAAATTGGTCAGAAGATCAATAATATCAGATACCAGCACAACACAAGGTCACAGAACAGAACATCCTGATATCAACTCAAATAGAGAAATCACAAAAACAAATTAAGAGGCGGGGCCAAGACGGTGGACTAGGTGGACGCTACCGCGGATCCCTCTTGCAACAAAGACTCGGAAAAACAAGTGAATCGATCACATACATAACAATCTACAAACTCTGAACAACAAACACAGACTTAGAGACAGAGAATGAACAAATACGGGCAGACAGCGATCGTTTTCAGAACCAGGAGCCAGCGTACCAGGCAGGTGACCTTCGGAGCCCGATCTGGGCCAGAGCCCAGGGGGGCAGACGGCACAGACAAGGGGCCCAGCCCTACCCCCCGAACTCATCCCGGGAGAGAGCCTAGCTGGTTGGCGCGGGCAGTGTAGCAGCGCAGCCGGTGGGAGAAGCACCCGGGAGGCAGTGACTGATCTTGGAGCGGGGAGAGAAGCGTCCCAGCCGGGGAGCCGTCCTGCCGGGAGTCTGGCGGGAAACGGGCGTGGCACGAGTGTGGGGATCAGCTATATTTCCCTAAAGCGACCCCGGGGATGGGACCAGCCGTTCGTGCTGGTGTCGCCCACCCACTTCCCGCGAGCGGTGCGGCGCACCAGAGGGAGAAGTCCCCGGGAGGAAGTGACTGGTCTCGGAGTGGGGAGAGCAGCGTCCCAGCCAGGGAGCCGTCCCGCTGGGATTTTGGCGAATGCGGGCCGGGGGTGAGCGTTCCCCTGAATAGACCCCGGGGGCGGGCCCAGCTGTTCGTGAGGGCGACGCCCACCCAGTTCGCACGAACGGAGAGGCGTGCCGGAGGGAGAAGTCCCCGAGAGGAAGGGACTGGTCTTGGAGCGGGGAGAGCAGCATCCCAGCCAGGGAGCCGTCCCGCCGGGATTTTGGCAGACGCGGGCGGAGCGTGAGCGCGAGGATCAGCTCTATATTCTGAGGTGCTACACTCCTAGCTCTCTGATCCCTCCCTCACCCTCCCCAGGCGGCTCCGTTAACATCTGAATACCCTGAGCCAGAGGGAGAATTCAGATAGGGATCTGGCTGCATTTTTTTAAGCTGATTATCTGGAAAAACTAGTTTCCCAGTGATGGCTCGGAGACAGCAGTCCATATCAAACCACATAAAGAAACAGACCATGACAGCTTCTCCAACCCCCCAAACAAAAGAATCAAAATCTTTCCCAAATGAAGATACAATCCTGGAATTATCAGATACAGAATATAAAAAACTAATTTACAGAATGCTTAAAGACATCACAAATGAAATTAGGGTAACTGCAGAAAAAGCCAAGGAACACACTGATAAAATTGTTGAAGAACTCAAAAAGATTATTCAAGAACATAGTGGAAAAATTAATAAGTTACAAGAATCCATAGAGAGACAGCATGTAGAAATCCAAAAGATTAACAATAAAATTACAGAATTAGACAACGCAATAGGAAGTCAGAGGAGCACACTCGAGCAATTAGAATGTAGACTGGGACTTCTGGAGGACCAGGGAATCAACACCAACACAGCTGAAAAAAAATCAGATAAAAGATTTAAAAAAAATGAAGAAACCCTAAGAATCATGTGGGACTCTATCAAGAAGGATAACTTGCGAGTGATTGGACTCCAAGAACAGGGAGGGAGGACAGAAAACACAGAGAAAATAGTTGAAGAACTCCTGACACAAAACTTCCCTGACATCATGAAAGACGAAAGGATACCTATCCAAGATGCTCATCGAACCCCATTTAAGATTGATCCAAAAAGAAAAACACCAAGACATATTATCATCAAACTTGCCAAAACCAAAGATAAACAGAAAATTTTAAAAGCAGCCAGGGAGAAAAGAAAGGTTTCCTTCAAGGGAGAATCAATAAGAATAAGTTCAGACTACTCAGCAGAAACCATGCAGGCAAGAAGGGAATGGGATGACGTATACAGAGCACTGAAGGAGAAAAACTGCCAACCATGGATCATATATCCAGCAAAACTCTCTCTGAAATATGAAGGAGAAATTAAGATATTTACAGATAAACACAAGTTTAGAGAATTTGCAAAAACTAAACCAAGACTGCAGGAAATGCTAAAGGAGATTGTTTGGCCTGATGACCAATAATATCAGGTACCAGCACAATACAAGGTCACAAAACAGAACGTCCTGATATCAACGCAACTCAAATAGGGAAAGCACAAAAACAAACAAATTAAGATTAATTCTAAAAAATAAATAAATAAACAAAATAATACACATAACAGGGAATCATGGAAATCAATAGATAAACGATCACAATAATCAAAAAGAGGGACTAAATATAGGAGGCATTGAACTGCCAGATGGGGAGTGATACAAGGTGATATAGAATGATACAAGTTAGGTTTTTACTTAGAAAAATAGGGGTAAACAATAAGGCAACCAAAAAAGGAATATCAATTCCATAACTCAAGAAAAAAGCCAAGAAAAACGTAACGACTCAACTAACATAAAGTTAATCATTATGAAAATGAGGATCTCACAATCTACTAAGAAAAACATCTCAGCACAAAAAAGTATGTGGAAAAATGAAATGGCCAACAACTCACATGAAAAGACATCAAAATGACAGCACTAAAAACTTATTTATCTATAATTACGCTGAATGTAAATGGACTAAATGCACCAATAAAGAGACAGAGAGTCACGGACTGGATAAAGAAACACGATCCATCTATATGCTGCCTACAAGAGACACACCTTAGACTTAGAGACACAAATAAACTGAAACTCAAAGGATGGAAAAAAATATATCAAGCAAACAATAAGCAAAAAAGAAGAGGAGTAGCAATATTAATTTCTGACAAAATAGACTTTAGACTTAAATCCACCACAAAGGATAAAGAAGGACACTATATAATGATTAAAGGGACAATTGATCAGGAAGACATAACCATATTAAATATTTACGCACCCAATGACAGGGCTGCAAGTTACATAAATCAAATTTTAACAGAATTGAAAAGTGAGATAGACACCTCCACATTTAGAGTAGGAGACTTCAACACACCACTTTCAGAGAAGGACAGGACATCCAGTAAGAAGCTCAACAGAGACACGGAAGATCTAATTACAACAATCAAGCAACTTGACCTCATTGACTTATACAGAACTCTCCACCCAACTGCTGCAAAATATACTTTTTTTTCTAGTGCACATGGAACATTCTCTAGAATAGACCACATATTAGGGCATAAAACAAATCTTTCCAGAATCCAAAACATCAAAATATTACAAAGCATCTTCTGAGACCACAAGGCAATGAAGCTAGAAATCAATAACAGAGAAACTAGGGAAAAGAAATCAAATACTTGGAAAATGAACAATACCCTCCTGAAAAAAGACTGGGTTATAGAAGACATTAAGGAGGGAATAAGGAAATTCTTGGAAAGCAACGAGAATGAAAATACTTCCTATCAAAACCTCTGGGACACAGCAAAAGCAGTGCTCAGAGGCCAATTTATATCGATAAATGCACACATACAAAAAGAAGAAAGAGCCAAAATCAGAGAACTGTCCCGACAACTTGAACAAATAGAAAGTGAGCAACAAAAGAATCCATTAGGCACCAGAAGAAAACAAATAATAAAAATTACAGCTGAACTAAATGAATTAGAGAACAGAAAACAATTGAAAGAATTAAAGCCAAAATCTGGTTCTATGAAAAAATTAACAAAATTGATAAATCATTGGCCAGACTGCCTAAAGAAATAGAGGAAACAAATAACCCAAATAAGAAACGAGATGGCCCACATCACAACAGACCCACCTGAAATTAAAAGAATCATATCAGATTATTACAAAAAATTCTACTCTTTAACAAATTTGCAAACCTAGAAGAAATGGATGAATTCCTAGAAAAACACTACCTACCTAAACTAACACAATCAGAAGTAGAACAACTAAATAGACCCATAACAAAAAAAGAGATTGAAAAGGTAATCAAAAAAACCCCAACCAAAAAAAAGCCCTGGCCCGGACGGCTTCACTGCAGAGTTCTACCAAACTTTCAGAGAAGAGTTAACACCACTATTACTAAAGGTATTTCAAAGCGTAGAAAATGATGGAATACTACCTAACTCATTCTATGAAGCTACCATATCCCTGATACCAAAACCAGGTAAAAAAAAAAAATTTTTTTTTTAAAAGACATCACAAAAAAAGAAAATTACAGTTTTTTATCCCTCATGAACATAGATGCAAAAATCCTCAACAAAATTCTAGCCAATAGAATTCAACAACATATCAAAAAATTAATCCACCACAACCAAGTGGAATTTATACCAAAAATTTTATGCAAGGCTGGTTTAATATTAGAAAAACCATTAATGTAATCCACCATATAAATAAAAGACAAAAACTACATGATCTTATCAATTGATTCAGAAAAGGCATTTGACAAAGTCTAACACCCATTCATGATAAAACCTCTCAGCAAAATAGGAATTGAAGGAAAATTCCTCAACATAATAAAGGGCATCTATACAACATCACTCTAAATGGAGAGAGCCTGAAAGCGTTTCCCTTGAGAACAGGAACCAGACAAGGATGCCCTTTATCACTGCTCTTATTCGACATTGTTCTAGAAGTCCTAGCCAGGGCAATTAGGCTAGACAAAGAAATAAAGGCCATCCGGATTGGCAAGGAAGAAGTAAAATTATCTCTATTTGCAGATGACATGCTCTTATACACAGAAAACCCTAAGGAATCCTCCAGAAAACTACTGAAACTAATAGAAGAGTTCGGAAGAGTCTCAGGTTACAAGATAAACATACAAAAATCTCCTGGATTCCTCTACATCAACAAAAAGAACATCGAAGAGGAAATCACCAAATCAATACCATTCACAGTAGCCCCCAAGAAGATAAAATACTTAGGAATAAATCTTACCAAAGATGTAAAAGACCTATACAAAGAAAACTACAAAGTACTGGTGCAAGAAACTAAAAAGGACCTACTTAAGTGGAAAAACATACCTTGCTCATGGATAGGAAGACTTAACATAGTAAAAATGTCTATGCTACCAAAAGCCATCTATACATACAATGCACTACCGATCCAAATTCCAATGACATTTTTTAATGTGATGGAGAAACAAATCACCAACTTCATATGGAAGGGAAAGAAGCCCTGGATAAGTAAAGCATTACTGAAAAAGGACAAGAAAGTGGGAGGCCTCACTCTACCTGATTTTAGAACATATTATACATGCACAGTAGTCAAAACAGCCTGGTACTGGTATAACAACAGGCACAGAGAACAATGGAACAGAGTTGAGAACCCAGATATAAATCCATCAACATATGAGCAGCTGATATTTGACAAAGGCCCAGTGTCAGTTAATTGGGGAAAAGATAGTCTTTTTTAACAAATGGTGCTGGCATAACTGGATATTCATTTGCAAAAAAATGAAACAGGACCCATGCCTCACACCATGCACAAAAACTAACTCCAAGTGGATCAAAGACCTAAACATAGAATAAAACGATAAAGATCATGGAAGAAAAAATAGGGACAACGTTAGGAGCCCTAATACAAGGCATAAACAGAATACAAAACATTACCAAAAACTGGCAAAGAGAAACCAGATAACTTGGAGCTTGTAAAAGTAACACCTATGCTCATCTAAAGAAGTAAAAAGACCACCTACAGATTGGGAAAAAATTTTTAGCTATGACATCTCTGGCCAGCTCCCGATCTCTATAATCTATATGATTCTTTTAAAACTCAACCACGAAAAGACAAAGAACCCAATCAAAAAGTGGGCAAAGGGTATGAACACGCGCTTCATTAAAGAAGATATTCAGGCAGCTAACAGATACATGAGAAAGTACTCTCGACCATTAGCCGTTAGAGAAATGTAAATTAAAACTACAGTGGGATTCCATCTCACTCCAATAAGGCTGGCACTAACCCAAAAAACACAAAATAATAAATGTTGGAGAGGCTGCGGAGAGATTGGAACTCTTATACACTGCTGGTGGGAATGTCAAATGGTACAACCACTTTGAAAATCTATCTGGCGTTTTCTTAAAAAGTTAGAAATAGAACTACCATACAACCCAGAAATCCCACTCCTCGGAATATACCCTAGAGAAATAAGAGCCTTTACACGAACAGATATATGTACACCCATGTTTATTGCAGCTCTGTTTACAATAGCAAAAGCTGGAAGCAACCAAGGTGTTCATCAATGGATGAATGGTTAAATAAATTATGGTATATTCACACTATGGAATACTACTCATCGATAAAGAACAGTGACAAATCTGTGAAACATTTCATAACATGGAGGAACCTGGAAGGCATTATGCTGAGTGAAATTAATCAGATGCAAAGGACAAATATTGTATAAGACCAGTATTATAAGATCTTGAGAAATAGTATAAACTGAGGAGAACGCATTCTTTTGAGGTTACGAGGGGGGGAGGGAGGGAGGGTGGGAGTGGGTTATTTACTGATTGGTTGGTAGATAAGAACTACTTTAGGTGAAGGGAAGGACAACACTCAATACAGGGAAGGTCAGCTCAACTGGACTGTACCAAAAGCAAAGAAGTTTCTGGGATAAACTGAATCCTTCGAAGGCCAGCAAAGCAAAGGCAGGGGTTTGGGGACTATGGTTTAAGGGGACTTCTAAGTCAATTGGCAAAATAATTCTATTATGAAAACATTCTGCATCCCACTTTGAAGTGTGGCATCTAGGGTTTTAAATGCTGACAAGTGGCCATCTAAGTTGCATCAATTGGTCTCAACCCACCTGGATCAAAGGAGAATGAAGAACACCAAGGTCACACAATAACTATGAGCCCAAGAGACAGAAAGGACCCCATGAACCAGAGATTTACATCATCCTGAGATCAGAAGAACTAGATGGTGCCCGGCCACAACCAATGACTGCCCTGACAGGGAGCACAACAGAGAACCCCTGAGGGAGCAGAACAGTGGGATGCAGACCCCAAATTCTCATATAAAGACCAGAATTAATGGTCTGCCTGAGACTAGAAGAGTCCCGGCGGTCATGGTCCTCAAACCTTCTGTTGGCCTAGGACAGGAACCATTCCTGAAGACAACTCATCAGACATGGAAGGGACTGGACAATGGGTTGGAGAGAGATGCTGACGAAGAGTGAGTTACTTGTATCAGGTGGACACTTGAGACTGTGTTGGCATCTCCTGTCTGGAGGGGAGATGGGAGGGTAGAGAGGGTTAGAAACTGGCAAAACCGTCACAAAAGGAGAGACTGGAAGGAGGAAGTGGGCTCATTAGGGGGAGAGTAAGTGGGAAAGTGGAGTAAGGTGTATACAAGCTTATATGTGACAGACTGACTTGATTTGTAAACTTTCACTTAAAGCACAGTAAAAGTTGTTTAAAAAAAAAGAAAGTCTGTAAGACATATAATCACAGTTGTCAAAACCAAAGACAAGGAAAGAATCCTAAGAGCAGCTCGAGAAAAACAAAAAGTCTAGTACAGAGGGGAAACAATAAGACTAAGCTCTGATTACTCAGTAGTAACCATGCAGGCAAGAAGGCAATGGGATGATATATACAAAACCATGAAACAAAGGAATTGCCAACCAAGAATAATCTATCTTCCAAAACTTTTGTTCAAATATTATGGTGAAATTAGGATACTTCCAGATAAACAGAAATTAAGGAAATATATAAAAACCAAAGCAAATTTACAAGAATTATTAGAGGGAGTCCTTCAGTTAGAGAACAAGCAACATCAGACAACCGTCTGAATCTCAGACACAGACGGCATCAGCCAGATACCAACCTAGCAAATGAACTCTCAAGGATAAAACAAAACTAAAAGATGTGTAAGAGGGAAACAGAGATATCAATTCGTAAATGACAACAATGTCAGAACAATAAAAGAGGGAATAAATGCTGTAGGTATAGAACTTTCAAATGGAGGGGGAGTCAAGGTGATATCAAGTAATAAAAGACTGGTTTAAACTTAGAAAGATGGGTAAATTTCAAGATAACCACAAAGAAAGTTAACAAACCTACTCAGCACAACAAAGAAGAAAAACATAAAGGTAAAATAAACTTCAAAACAAAATCCTCCATAAAAGACAAGGAAGGACATTATATAATTGTTAAAGGGACAATCCACTGTGAGGATGTAACCATAATAAATATCTACATACCCAATGACAGGGCTGCAAAATACATAAAATCTAACAGCACTGAAAAGAGAAATTGGCAGTTCCACAATAGTAGTAGGAGACTTTAACACACCACTCTTGGTAAAGGACAGGACATCTAGAAAGATACTCAACAAAGATACAGAAAATCTAAAGGTCACAATCAACCAACTTGACCTCGTAGACATATATAGAACACTCCACTCAACAGCAGCAAAATATATATTCTTTTTCAGCACACATGGAGTGCTCTCCAGAATAGACTGCACCTTAGGCCACAAAACAACCCTCAACCAAGTCCAAAACATTGAGATAATACAAAGTATCTTCTCAAATCACAGCACTATCATAGTAGAAATTAACAATAAGAAGAGCAAGGAAAAAAATCAATCACATGGAAACTGAATAACACTTTGCTTAAAAACCACTGGGTAAAAGGAGAAATCAAAGATGCAATAAAAAAAATTCCTAGAATCAAACAAGAATGAAAACCCATCATACCAAAACCTTTGGGACACAGAAAAGGCAGTGCTCAGAGGCCTATTTATAACAATAGGTGCACACATCAAAAAAGAGGAAAGGGACAAAATCAAAATATTAGCTATACAACTCAAACAAATAGAAAGAGAATAGCAAAAGGAGCCCACAGCCACCAGAAGAAAGGAAATAATAAAGATCGGAGGAGAAATAAATGAAATGAAGAATAGAAAAACAAGAGAAGGAATCAACAAAACCAAACGTTGGTTCTTCGAAAGGAGCAGCAAAATCGACAAACCACTGGTCAAATTAACAAAAGTAAAATGAAAGAAGAAGCAGATAACCCAAATAAGAAATGAAATGGGGACATTACAACAGACCTACCTGAAATAAAAAGGATATAACAGAATACTATGAAAAACTATACTGCAACAAATTTGAAAACCTAGAGGAAACAGACATATTTCTAGAGACACATTTCCTACCTAAACTAACACAAACTGAGGTGGAAAATCTGAACAGACCCAAAACAACAGAAGAGATGGAAAAGGTAAAAAAAAAAAAAAAAATACGAAAGTCCCAGGAAAAAAAAAAATCCCTGGCCCAGATGGCATCACTGGAGAATTCTACCAAAGATTCAGAGAGGAGCTCACACCAGTACTAGTCAAACTATTTTAGAATGTGGAAAAGCAAGGGATACTTCCAAATTCATCCTATGAAGCCAAGAAGACCCTGATACCAAAAACAGGCAAGGACACCACAAAAAAAGAAAATTACAGACCAGTATCTGATTAAAAAAAAAAAAAAAATTTTTTTTTTTTATCTCTCATGAAGATAGATGCAAAAATAGTTGATAAAGAAACGTTCTACATTCTGCTTTGATGAGTGGCGTCTGGGGTCTTAAAACCCTGTGACAGCAAAATGCAAATGATTATCCTGATTAGACCCTGGATCAAAATGAAAATACAAATAAAACAGTTGTAAATGATTGGGGAAATTTAAATATGAACTATATATCCCACAATAATATACCAATATTAAATTTCATGCATTTGATGGCTTCTACCACCACCACCACCGAGGATATGTTGGAAAATGTCCTTGTTTTTAGATTCATTCTGATGCATTGAAAGGAAAGGGAGAAACAGCTACTCTACCAAATGTTAACAACTGGTGAATCTCAGTGAAGGATACACGATGTTCAGTGAACTATTGTAGCACATTTTCTATATATTTGAATTTTTTCAAAATACAAAATTGGGTGAAGTAATTTTCTGACTAAATCTTTTATTTACTACATTTAAAAAATTATAGAGTTAGAAAGAAAAAAAATTTTTCCAGAAAACAGCCACTGCCACTCCCTCATGGCCTATAGTCTTCATCTATTTCCTGTGGTAATGACACTTATTATTGTTATAACTGAGCAGTTACTATGCCAGTTACCCTTTAGCACCTTAAATGTATTGCCTCAATTGCCTCTCAGAACAACAGAATCATTATCATTTCTACAGTCCACATGAGAAAATTGGAGTTTAGTGAGATTACGTTAACCTATGTAAGGTCCCTCAGAGGTTGACTCAAGATTTAAATGCATCTGTCTGTTCCCAGAGTCCAAGTATTATCTGGTACAGTCTGACTAGGAAATGTTTGTACCTGAAAATGTGATCAAGGCCTGAACAAGGAGGAGTGCATAATAATAAAATAAACAGCTGTCTCTTCAGCTGGGTGTAATGTGCAGCTTCCTGGCACGGTGGAGTAGTTTCATTCTAAAGAAGTACGAAATGAAAAGGCAGGTTTCAATACAGTAATAAATACAGCACTACCACTTGCCATGGAGTTGATTCTGACTCATGGTGACCCTACGTGTGTTAGAGTAGAACTGGGCTCCGTAAGGTTATCAATGGCTGGCCTGATTTTTCCAAAGCAGATCTCCAAGCCTCTGGTGGACTCACAGCTCCAGACTTTCTGTTAGCAGCCAAGTGCTTAAACTGTTTGTGCCACCCAGGAACTCCGTAATAATAAGTTAACTTTCTTTGAGACCCAATATTATTTTCTCCAATTGATATTTTTCAAGGTAAAAAATATATATATACATATTATTTTCTCCAATTGATGATATTTTTCAAGGTACATAACACATTTTCTATTCTTACACTTGCGAGAATCTTTTACTGACTTATCATTTACTATGTCCTATGATAGTTTGTATGATACTTTATTTCTCATTCCTGATCTCTGTAGATCAAAATAAGAAATGAGAAAGAATCAGACTATCGTAATAACACAGAAGACAATAAATTCTCCGAAAGTCCCTTATTAGTCGATCCACATTTTTTTCCAACGAATGTCTTTATTATTGTTTGGCTGTTGTTCTGCTATCGAAGGTGTCTTTGCATAATGCCCTATAGTTGCTTTAATAATTAAATTGGGTAACCTTTAGCTTTTTTCTGTTATTTTTGTAGGGAACTATATGCGAATAATAATATTTTAGCTAAACATAAATGGAATTAACAGGAATAGATAGCAAAGTGGTAGGTGCAGCAACAAGGCATATTTGAGCCTGTTTTGTATAAAGTGTAGGAAACCCTGGTGGCATAGTGGCTAAGAGCTATAGCTGCCAACGAAAAGGCCAGCAGTTTGAATCCACCAGGTGCTCCTTGAAGCCCCATAAGGCAGTTCTACATTGTCCTATAGGGTCACTATGAGTCAGAATCGACTCGATGGCAGCAGGTTTTTTTTTTGTATAAAGTGCTGGAGAAAAAGCTTTGAAAATACTTGCCATAGAAAAAAAATACCTCCAAAATGTAGATCTATCATTTGTAGAAAAACTTCAGTTTTTCCATCCAAACCTACTTAAAAGAATCCCCAATATTTGAGCCTAAGAGAACAACATTGCATAGTTTATAAAAAATTACTCACACAATATAAGCATTTAAAATGTATAATATTTGTAGATTTATCTATTTATTTATAAGCTTTTATTTGGCTCTTGTTATGTGCCAGAAACTGTGCTAGTTGCTTGAGGAATAAAACGTAAAGAAGACACAGTTATGGTCCTGTTAGATTTCACAAATTGTGGGGAGCAATTCATTAATGCCATTACCCCATGAGCTAGTCTTTTAATGCAGCTTCTACTGAACATTGGACAATTTTAGCCATTGGCAAGAACTTTAGGTCAGAGAAGAGGGTGTTAAATTCTGCATAAACAATGACAACTAAGTTGAGTAAAATACAGGAAACTTTTTTTAAATCAAAAGGATCATCAGGCTGATGAATCAGAATAAAACACTGCCATTTTCTAAAAAGCCAAATATATATGACTTAGAGCCAATTAACCAAGGCACTAACTCTATTGAAGCTTGTTCCAACCAAGAAGCTGTTTTCTGATCACTAAACTAAAGGTCAAATTCTGTACTCCTGCTTTCCTGGAATATTCCAAGGGGATCCAACAAGGCAGTGCCTCTGAAGATCCAAAGTAAATGAGAGAGAAGAAACTAGCTGAAAGGCGATTCAAGTGAAGGTCAAAAAACATAACCAAATTTCATTGAAATTACCATCAGCTCACACGTTAGCTATGAAGACTAGAAATTGTACAAAAGGCAACATCAGGACTCTCCCTTCCCGCATTTGAGAAATTCTAGGGGGAAAAAAAAAAAGAACAGAAATATATTTGTCGGTGACCTAAAAGACTGCCAAGGGGAAAATGGAAACCTATTTGGGAGGAGGACCTGAGGGTGGGAACAGGTGCTAATTAAGGCACTGAAAATAAAACGGGTCCCAGACCAAAGGCCACGAGTGGGAGGGAGGTGGGGATGTGGGGTGGAGAGCATGCGGAAGGAAGGTTTGTGTTTTTGTATTTAGTCCTTTCCCTCTGGTATTCCTACAACACTTTGAATATATTCCTATTTACCTCCTTCATTAAACCAGACTTTGTTATTAGTTCCATCCCTGTGTATTTCCTCTATAACCTTTTGAATATAGAAGAAAAAAGCTAGCAAATACACCTAAAAGTAAGACTGACAGTAGACTATTTTTAGTGTCATTTCAGTGTCCTTTCTGTTGTGAGTGACAGAAAAAAAAAAGCAGATTGGGCAAAAGTGGAATTTATCAGATCATGAAGCTGAGAAGTCCAAAGCTGGCCCTGGCTTTATTATACACAGCAGGATCCAGGGGCTCGGACAATACCATCAAGGCTCTTCCTTTCCCCAGATCCCTTAGCTCTGATTGTCTCTGGGCAACTTCATTCTGTATCCAGCTCTAAGCATGTAGCAGGCTGTCCACATACTAATTCCAGAAAAAGTCTGTGATACTCTCAACCTGGGTCTCATTCACACCCCTGTCTTGGGATTAGGGGTAAGTACAGCGGCTAAAAGTTTCATCACCTGGAGCTGGAGGGGGTGTTTTCCCAAGGAAGGGATATCCACCACAACATTCAATTAATAGTTCTTAAATGCATGAATGAATGGGTTGACAGATCAATAAATAAGGTCATTTCTAGAATACTGTAAGAACTATTTATAAGGCTGAAACAAATGGATTTAGAAATAGGAACTGCATTTTACCCACTGAAATAGAGTAAATCTATTGCTTTCAACTGGAGACAAATTTGCCCCACAGGAGACATTTGACAGTGTCAGCAGACATTTTTGGTTTTTTTTTTGTTGTTGTTGTCACAACTGGGGGACAGTGGGAGTTGGGGGAGAGTCGTGGTGCTACTGGAATCTAGTGAGTAGGGGCTAGGGATACTGCTAAACATTCTACAGTGTTCAGGACAGCCCAACAGCAAGAATTCTTGCCCCAAAAGTCAATAGTGCTTAGATTTGAGAACCCTGGTCTAAAAAAATAGAAGAAAACGCTACTCTCTGTATCTGCTAGATACTCCTGGCTCAGAAATATCACACAGACACCTTCCAAAAATGGCCAGTTATCCCACTCCAGGTTCTTTAAGTACCCCTTCCCCCTTACCACTCTTTTTACATTCATCAAAACACTGTTAACAACTAGAATATAGAATGCTCTTGGTAGGAATAAAAAAAGTACTGGGAGGAGTCCTTGATGCAAGTAAAATGATGAAGGCAATATGTGAAAATACTCATAATCAGATAGTAAAACTAGGATCTCTGGTATTTCATGTTCTTTTTAAAAATTATTTTTTAAATTTAGTGTTCCACAGAACCCAGAAGTGGAGGTGGCAGAAGAAAAGGTCTGGTTGTGAAGCAATACCTAAGGAAAAAATCATCAAATCCTGAATCCCTAATAAAACTAGATCACATTTTTGTTGGCAGTTGAGCACTGAAAAAAGAAAGAAATGATCCCTAGGAATGGGCACATATGATTTAAGAAAATGTCATGCCAAAAAAAGAATATTTTCTTTTTAAGTAAGTAGGTTCACAAGGCTAAAAGACCAGACTATGTGTGAAAAACACGTTGTTTTTAGGTGCCATCAAGTTAGTTCTGGCTCATAAAGACACTACATGCAACAGAATGAAACACTGCCGGTCCTTCACCATCTTCACAATTGTTATGCATGAGCGCATTGTTGCAGCCACTGTGTCAATCCATCTTGTTCAGGGTCTTTCTCTTTTTTGCTGACCCCCTACTTTACCAAGCATGTTTTCCTTTTCCAGGGACTGGTCCCTCCTGACAACATGTCCAAAATACGTGAGACCAAGTCTTGCCATCCATGCTTCTTAGAAGCATTCTGGCTGTACTTCTTCCAAGACAGATTTGTTCGTTCTTCTGGCAGTCCACGGTGTATTCAATATTCTTCGCCAACACCATCTTTTGTCTTCTTTATTCATTGTCCATCTTTCGCATGCACACAAGGTGATTGAAAACACCATGGCTTGGGTCAGGGACATTTTGGTCCTCAATGCGACATCTTTGCTTTTTAACACTTTAAAGATATCTTTTGCAGCAGATTAGCCCAATGTAATGTCACTTGATTTCTGCACTGCTGTTTTCCTGGTTGTTGATTGTGGGTCCAAGTAAAATGAAATCCTTGACAACTTCAATCTTTTATCTGTTTATTGCGATGTTGTGTAATCCTCCAGCTGTAAAGATTTTTGTTTTCTCTATATTGAGTTTTAATCCATACTGAAGTCTATAGTCTTTGATCTTAGTCAATAAGTGCTTCAAGTCCTCCTCGCTTTCAGCAAGCAAGCAAGGTTGTGTCATCTGCATATCGCAGGTTGTTTATGAGTCTTCTTCCAACTCTGGTACCCCATTTTAATTTCATAGTCCAGCTTCTCAGATTACTTGCTCAGCATGCAGATTGAATAAGCATGGTAAAAGGATACAACCTTGATGCACACCTTTCCTGCTCTTAAACTATGCAGTATCCCCTTGTTCTGTTTGAATGATTCCCACTCCGTCTATGTACAAGGTTCCACATGAACATCATTAAGTATTCTGGAATTCCTATTCTTCATAAGGTTATTAATAATTTGTTATGATCCACACAGCCAAATGACTTTTTGTAGTCAACAAAATACAGGTAAACATCTTTCTTGTATTCCCTGCTTTCAGTGGAAATCCATCTAACACTAGCAATGATATCCCTGGTTCCACATCCTTTTCTGAATTTGGCTTGAATTTCTGGCAGTTTCCTGTTGATACACTGCTGCAATCACTTTTGAATGATCTTCAGCAAAATTTTACTTGCGTGTGATATTAATGATATTGTTCAATAATTTCTGCATTTGGTTGGATCACCTTTCTTTGGAATGGGCACAAGTATGGATCTCTTTCCGTCTGTTGGCCAGGTAGCTGTCTTCCAAATTTCTTGGCATAGACCAGTGAGAACTTTCAGCACTCCGCCCATTTTTAAAATGTCTCAATTGGTATTCTCTCAATTCCTAGAGCCTTGTTTTTTGCCAATGTCTTCAGTACAGCTTAGACTTCTTCCTTCAGTACCATGGGTTCTCAATCTTATGCTACCTCCTGAAATTGTTGAAGGTCAACCAATTCTTTTTGGTACAGTGATTCTGAGTATTCCTTCCATCTTCTTTTGATGCTTCCTGTGTCATTTAATATTTTTGCCTTAGAGTCCTTCAATATTGCAACTTAGGACTTGAATTTTCTCTCTAGTTCTTTCAGCTTCAAAAATACCAGGTGTGTTCTTCCCTTTTGGTTTTCTAACTCTAGGTCTTTGCACAATACTTTTCTTTGTCTTATTGAGCTGCACTTTGAAATCTTCTGTTTAGCTCTTATTACATCATTTCTTTCCTTTGCTGTAGCCACTCTACATTCAATAGCAAGTTTCAGAACCTTTTTTGATACATCTTGTTTTCTGTTTTGTTTTTTTTTAATCATTGCCATTCTAATAGGGGCGAGGTGGTATCTCATTGTGGTTTTGAAATTTTTTTTTTTTTTTTATGGCTAATGTGGAAACCCTGGTGGTGTAGTTGTTAAGTGCTACAGCTGCTAATCAAAGGGTCGGCACTTTGAATCCATGAGGTGCTCCTTGGAAACTCTGTGGGGCAGTTCTACTCTGTCCTATAGGGTCACTATGAGTTGGAATTAACTCGACGGCACTGGGTTTGTTTTGTTTTTTTATGGCTAATGGAGCTCGGCTGTTAACCAAAAGGCCTGCAGTTTGAATCCATCAGTTGCTCTTTGGAAATCCTATGGGGCAGCTCTACTCTGTTCTTTAGGGTCGCTATGAGTCAGACTCTACTTGACAGCAATGGTTTTGAGTTTTTGGAATGGCTAATAACACTGAGCATCTTTATACGTGCCTGCTGGTGATTTGAATATTCTTTTTGGTGAACTGTCTATTCAAGTGCTTTGCCCATTTTTGATTGAGGTGTCTTTTTGTTATTAAGGTGTAGAGTTTATATATATATGTATGTAAATATATATATATATATATACATGCATGTATATATGTAATGGACATTAAAGTCTTATTGGACTTGAGGTTTCTGAAAATTTTCTCCTAATATGTAGGTTGTCTTTCACTTTTTGATAAAGTCCTTTGATGAACAAAAGTATTTAGTTTTCATGAGATTCCATTTATCTGTTTTGTTTTTTATGGCTTATGCTTAATGCCATTCTTAAGGACAAAATGGAGAGACATGGGGAAGATGGGAAAATTAATAAAAACTTAACATGACAAAGCAGTGATTCTCAAGAAGAGAATATATTTTCAAATAGAGAGTATCCTCTGTAACATTTTCAGACCATGACCAGCACCCAAGTAAGATTCTGACATGCCTCATAGAATCAGAAAGGACAAGTGGCAAAGGTGTTAATAGACAAAACCAGGTTGGACAGCTCTCATGATGAGTGACAAACAACTTTAAACATGATTAGGAAAGTTTGAAGCAATGAGCCCAAGCTAGCAAGCTTAAGCTAAACAAAAATATATAAAAACTCTATGATCAGGTTAAAAAATGTACAAAAACAGAGTAGAAAGGCTTAGAAGGTAATTTGAAAGGGGAAAGTCGGGAAGCAGAAAAACGAGTTAGGAAGTCAGAGTGGGAATCAGTCATTTCTGACAGCTCAAAATAATTTAATCACTGTCTCTACATTTCAATATTTTCTTACATTGTGAATTTTGCCTTCCCCACGCAAAATGCAACAAAAATTACATTTGCTAGTGCCCTTGTCACTAAGGTGCAAACATATGACTTACATTGAATCCAGGGGAGACACCCATATGAGGCAGGTAAGAATCGAGCTGGCTGAGTTAAGGGCACCGATTATGTGGGAGCACTGGGGGGCAGTACTGTCTGGGCTCAGCTGTTGCCAAGCCCGCTGTGAGGAATGGCTCTGGGAGTTAGCCAGGTAGCTTAATGCAGAATCTGTTTTTACAGAGTTACCAAAGATTCTGAGATCTACCCAGTGTTTTAAAAAATAAACAGACAAGTAAATAAATAAATAAGATTTCCCCACTTAAATGGCGCTCTATTGTCTCCCTTTAAGAATCCTGATAACAAAGGCTTTTATTGTCTATTATAAAATTGAGAAACTCATACTTCTGCAAATCTTGTAAGGTTTCTGTAAGAACAAAATGAGGTGATGTATGTGAAACAGCTTGAGCAAATATTAAAGAATTATACTAACGTACGATGTGAGTGTTATTTGATGGTATGTGAAACACAACTTGCTGATTTTCAGCAGCTCTCTAGGGCAAGCCTAAATCACACTGGAGGCCACTGCAAAGAGGAAAATTGTGAGTAAATTTTCCCAGAGATTAGAGATGGCCAGCAATGGACAGACAGCCTGATAAAGCAGCGAGCCTCACATCAGTGAAAATAGTCAAGCTGAACTGAAAGATCAGCTAACCAAGATACTGTAAATGAAATTTCTATTTCTGGAGAGTTGGGCTACAGGTTACCAGGGTCTCCTTATAATTCCATCTCTGATTTTGCTTTGTCAGTTTTATATGAAAAGATTTTCTGGTCCTTTTCTATGTTTTTTTATGTGTATATCATTTATTTAATTGTGTGCTATGATAAAACTACTATATATGTCTATAAATTATACAGTTCTATATAGCCATTGGAAACCCTGGTGGTGTAGTGGTTAAGTGCTACAGCTGCTAACCAAAAGGCTGGCAGCTCAAATCCACCAGGTGCTCCTTTTATATAGCCATTGGAAACCCTGGTGGTGTAGTGGTTAAGTGCTACAGCTGCTAACCAAAAGGCTGGCAGCTCAAATCCACCAGGTGCTCCTTGGAAACTCTGTGGGGCAGTTCTACTCTGTTCTATAGTGTCGTTATGAGTCGGAATCGACTCAATGGCAATGGGTTTTATATAGCCATTAAATTTATTTGTATATGGACTACATCAGTATATCAACCTATACTTGTGAAATTCACCTATAAACTATAAAAAAAAATTAGTATAATTGCACTGATTATGAGCATGTAAAAACATACATGGGTACATAGAATGCACTTGCAAAGTAATTTTTCATAACAAGGTTTCATGTTTACTTGATTTTTTCAATTTTTATGAAGAAGGAAAGATAAAGTTTTCATCTGTATATCAGGTTAAAATATGTAGTTTTTATCTGGAGGCAGTTTAGAACACAGGATCCTCTTGGGTGTTGAATTTCCAAGCTCTTTCCCCTAAAGTTATGAGAATAAATAATACATGCATAAAAGTATGCTCAAGGGTGGCCTCTCCTCACACTGTTCCAAGGGGGCTTTATTCATTCTTCTGCTATGACTTAAACATGTATTCAATTTTTTTTTAAACTAGTTAAAGTTAGATTAGGAACTCTTCAGTGACAGGGTTTTATTTTATATATATACATATATATGGAAACCCTGGTGGCGTAGTGGTTAAGTGCTATGGCTGCTAACCAAAGGGTCAGCAGTTGGAATCCACCAGGTGCTCCTTGGAAACTCTTATGGGGCAGTTCTACTCTGTCCTATAGGGTTGTTATGAGTTGGAATCAAGTCGACGGCCCTAGGTTTTGGGATACACACACACACACACACACACACAAGCAGGTAAAAGTTTTATTGAGATAAAATTCGCAGATCAACATGTCTTACGATTCATCCTCTGGAAGTGTTCAATTCGTCCACTGAAGGTGTTCAAGTGTTTTTAGTATATACACAGAGTTGTGTAACCATCACCACGATCTAATTTTAGAACATTTACATGATCCCTAAAAGAAACCCTATACCATTAGCAGTCACTCTTCCATTCTCCTACCTTTCCACCCCAGCCCTACATAACCACTAATTTACTTTCTGTCCCTATAGACATGTCTATTCTGGACATTGCATAAGAATAAAGTCATACCATACATAGTCTTTTACTGACTTCTTTCACTTAACATAATGTTTTCAATAAGTTTCATCTCTTTTATAGCATGTTTATAGCTATTGCATCCATATGCCAAATTTTGTATATATATACATATATTCATGAATTGAATGACATTTGGATTGCTTCCAATTTTTAGCTATTATGAATAATGCTGTTATAAACATTCATGTACAAGTTTTTGTGTGGACATATTTTCAATTTTCTTGGGTATATTCCTGGGAGTGGAATTATTTGTTCATAAGATAACTCTATATTCTGGTTTCTCTACATCTTTGTCAACGCTTGTTATTATCTGTCTTTTAATTGTAGCCATCCTAGTGGATGTGAAGTGGTATCTCATTTTGGTTTTGATCTGCATTTTCCTAATGACTAGTGATATTACGCATCTTTTCATGTGTTTATTGGGCATTCATATATCTTCTTGGAGAGATGTCTATTCATATCCTTTGACCATATTTTAATTGGTTTGTCTTTTTATTACTCAATCATAATAATCCTTCAAATATATTGTAGATACAAGTTCCTTATCAGACATATGATTTGCAAATATTCTCTCCCATTCTTTAGGCTATCTTTTTACATTTTTGATGGTGTCCTTGGAAGCAAAAAAGTTTTTAATTTTGATGAAGCCCAATCTCCCTGTTTTTACTTTTATTGTTATGTTAAGAAACCATTGCTTCAGTTCCAGATTGCAAAATTTTATGTCTATGTTTCCTCTAAAAGTTTTATAGTTTTGGCTCTTACACTTAGGTATTTGATCCAATTTGAATTAATTTTTGTAAATGGTGTAAAGTGGGGGGTCTAACTCCAAACTTTTTCATGCAGATATCCAGTTGTACCAGTACCATTTGAAGACACTGTTCTTTACTTATTGAATTGTTTCTAGCCTTGTAGAAAATCAAATCACCATAAACATGAGGCTTAATTTTTGGACCCTCAATTCTATTCCAGTGATCTGTATTTCTATCTCCACCACTCATCTGTCAGTTTGTCATACTGTGGTGCCTTGCCTGTTGCTGTGATACTACAAGCTATGCCACTGGTGTTTCAAATACCAGCAAGGCCATCCATGGTGGACAGGTTTCAGTGGAGTTTCCAAACTAAGACAAACTAGGAAGAAGGACCTGGCAGTCTACTTCTGAAAAGTCTGGCCACTGAAAGCCTTATGAATAGCAGTGGAAAATTGTCTGATATAGTGTCAGAAGGTGAGCCCCTTCAGGTAGAGAGGTGCTTAAAATACGACTGGAGAAGAGCTGCCTTCTCAAAGCAGAGTTGGCCTTATTGATGTGGATGGAATAAAGCTTTCAGGACCTTCATTTACTGATATGGTATGAATCAAAATGAGAAGAAACAGCTACAAACATCCATTCACATTTGAAATGTGGAATGTACAAAGTATGGATCTAGGAAAATTAGAAGTCGTCAAAATTGATACTGAGCAGAATGGCCCCATAGAGTTTCCAAGGAGCAACTGGTGGGTTTAAACTGTCCTTCTGTTGGTTAGCAGCCAAGCTCTTAACAACTGGACCACCATGGCTACAAAACAAGTTCACAATAACCAAAATATGATCTTGAGTAAATCCCACCTGAATTTAGAGACCATCTCAAAAATAGATTTGAGACATTTAACACTAATGACTGAGGACTAGAGGAGATGTGGGATGGCATCAAAGAAATCATACATAAAGAAAGCAAAAGGTCATTAAAAAGATGGGAAAGAAGGAAAAGACTAAAATGGATTTCAGAAGAGATTCTGAAACTTGCTCTTGAATGTACATTAGCTAAGGTGAATGGAAGAAATGATGAAATAAAAGAGCTGAACAGGAAGTATCAAAGTGTAGCTTGAGAAGACAAAGTATTATAATGAAATGTGCAAAGACCTGGAGCCGGAAAACCAAAAGGGAAGAACACACTCAGCATTTCTCAAGCAGAAAGAACTGAAGAGAAAATTCAAACCTAGAGTTGCAATATTGAAGGATTCTATGGGCAAAATATTGAATGACCCAGGAAGCATCAAAAGAAGATGGAAGGAATACACTGTACCAGAAAAAATTGGCCAATGTTCAAACTTTTCAGGAGGTAACATATTATCAAGAACCAATGGTATTGAAGGAAGAAGTCCAGGCAGCATGGAAGGCACTGGCAAAAAATAAGGCCCCAGGATTTGAGGGAATACCAATTGAGATGTTTCAGCAAACAGATACAGCACTACAGGCACTCACTTCTCTACGCCAAGATACCTGGAAGACAGCTACCTGGCCAACCGACTGAAAGAGATCCATATTTGCTCCAATTCCAAAAAAAGGTGACCCAATAGAATGCAGAAATTATTGAACAAAATCACACAGAAGTAAAATTTTATTGAAGATAATTCAAAAACTGTTGGAGGAGTACATCAACAAGGAATTGCCAGATATTCAAGCTGGATTCAGAAGAGGATATGGTTGTTGTTCTTGTTAGGTGCCATCAAGTCGGTTCTGACTCATAGTGACCCTGCGTATAACAGTTGGAAACACTGCCCAGTCCTGTGCCATCCTCACAATGTTATGCTTGAGCCCATTGTTGCAGCCACTGTGTCAATCCATCTCATTGAGGGTCTTCCTCTTTTTTGCTGATGAGGTATCATTGCTGATGTCAGATGGATCTTGGCTGAAAGCATAGAACACCAGAAAGAAGTTTACCAGTGTTTTATTGACTATGCAAAGGCATTTGACAGTGGGGATCATAACAAATTATGGATAACATCGTGAAGAATTCAATTCAAGAACACTTAATTGTGCTCAGGTGGAACTTGTCCATAGGCTAACACACAGTCTTTCAAATAGAATAAGGGGATACTGCATGGTTTCAAATCAGAAAAGGTGTGTGTCAGGGTTTTATTCTTTCACCATATTATTAAATGTGTATGCAGAGCAAATAATCTGAGAAGCTGCAGTATATGAAGAAAAACGGTATCAGGATTGGAGGAAGATTCATTAACAACCTGCGATATGCAGATGACACAACCTTGCTTGCTGAAATGAAGAGGCCTTGAAGCACTTACTGATGATCAAAGACTACAAGCTTCTCTATGGATTCCATATCAACATAAAGAAAACAAAAATCCTAACAACTGGACCAAAAAAACAACATCATGATGAATGGAGAAAAGATTAAAGTTGTCAAGGATTTCATTTTACTTGGAACCACAATCAATGCCCAAGGAAGCAACAGTCAAGAAACCAAAAGATGCATTGCATTGGCAAATCCACTTCAAAAGACCTCTTTAGACTATTGAAAACCAAAGATGTCACTTTGAGGACTTAGGTGTGCCTGACCCAAGCCATGATATTTTCAATCACCTCATATGCATGAGAAAGGTGGACAACGAATAAGCAAGACTGAGGAAGAATTGATGCCTCTGAATTATTTTGTTGGCGAAGAATACTGAATGTACCAGAAGAATGAACAAGTCTGTCTTGGAAGAAGTACAGCCAGAGTGCTCCTTGGAAGCGAGGATGGCAAGACTTCGTCTCATGTAGTTTAGACATGTTATCATAAAGGACCAGTCCCTGGAGAAGGACATCCTGCTTGGTGAGGTAGAGGGTGAGTGACAAAGAGGAAGACCTTCAGTGAGATAGATTGACACAGTGGCTGAAACAACGGACTCAAATACAACAGTGATTTTGAGCATGGTCCAAGACTAGGCAGTGTTTCGTTCTGTTGTACACAGGGTCCCTATGAGTCAGAACTGCCTTGATGGCACCTAACAACAACATGCATCTATCCATATTTATTTTTGTAACTTCTACAATTAGCACTGTGTATGGCCCCTGCTAAGTGCAGCATATATATATATATATACACCTTGAAACAGTGACATGAGGCCAAGAGTATTGGCCTTTCCTGCTTACTGTCTTAATAGCTCAGTATTTGAGAAATTGTCTGAGGTGACTTTCTATAGATTTGCAGCAGTAGACAAGAAAGAAGTATTTCAGCCCTTTAATTCCACTTTGTGGACCAATGCAGCAAGTGTATCTGGGCTCTGTGGTTAAAAGGGCCTAACCCAGGTTCAGACAAGGAAATCACTTAGTTTCTGGTATGTGTTTTTCTCTTATGAACTATTTCTTGCCTGCAGTGCTTTTCTGTATTCTTGTCATCTCTGTTCTCGTACATAGGTGAAAAGCTAAATTTACAAGAATTGCAACTCTACGATTTTTTTTTAAAAAAACCGTCCACCTTGGCATTTTAATTTTTACATTATTCTGTATTACATAAGTCCCCAAACTGGAAATGCCAAATTGAGAATGCTAGCAATCACCTTAGACTATATTATGATGCTGCCCATATTTACTATGTACCAGGCACTGTGCTATTCTTTAGACACATGATCTCATTTCACCTTTCACCCAGAAGTGGAGTAGGTGCCATTATAATGCTTATTCTACAGAAGAGAAAACTAAAGTACAGAGAGATTAAATAACTTAACCAAAGTCACTTAACTAGAAAGTGTGGAAGCCATCATTTAAATGCAAATATGATCAATTCCAGAGCCCATACTCTCAACAAGTAATTGCAAAAGAGAGCATCATGGTAATTTTGTCATTGTATAATTGAGGAAAATAAGATCTCAAGATATTTATTGATCTTTTTCTAAGATCCCTATGCCTATTAGGCAGGGCCACAAAACACAGTTGTTCATATTTTGGATTGTACAAGTCTAGGGATATTTTTTTTTTAGGGATATTAGTGACATCATGCTTTTGGATCTGAAATAGTTCAATCTATTTTCTCCTTGATTGCTCTAAAAATATTTGCAGATTCTTATTATGTGTTCTACAAAGCTCAGTATAACTTCCCTTTATTTGTTTTCATGTGTCCAGATTCCAATTTCTTATAATGTACTCTTCATTTCTAATATAGTTAGAATCATTTGTCACATCCTGCATTACATAATGGGATCCCCGACATACTAGTTAATGTTTACAATGTTTGCATACAGTAAAGTTCACTATTTGTGATGTCCAGTTGTATGTGCTTTGACAAAGGCACAGAGTCATTATCTATCACCCTAGTACCATACACAGCACTTCCTTTAGGATAATCAACCATGATTGTTTGCCCAAGATTGAGAGAGATCCTTAGAGGCAAGACTTTCAGCTTTAAAGCCAGAACAGTCCTGGGTAATCTAAGATGAGTTGGTCATCCTACTTCCATTATCCTACAATTTGCCCTCTGTGGCCCATTTGTCATCAGCCTGTCCCCCCACCCTCAGCCCCTGGCAGCCACTCAATCAGTTTTAGATTCCTATAATTTTACTTTTTCCACAATGCCATACAAATGATATCATATAATATGTAGCTTTTGGAGTAGAGCTTCTTTTGCTTAGCAAAATGCGTTGATGCTTTATCCATGTTGTTGCAGTAAAAAAAAAGCAGTAATCAATGCTTTATTCCTTTTTTTATTATGGAAACCCTGGTGGCGTAATGGTTAAGTGCTATGGCTGCTAACCAAAGGATCGGCAGTTTCGAATTTGCCAGGCACTCCTTTTTACTCCTGAATGGTATTGCAATGTATAGGCGTACCACGATTTATCCATTCTTCTATTGAAAGACATCTTGATTGTTTCCAGTGTTTGGCTATTATGACTAATGCTGCTATAAACACTTGTGTGCAGGTTTTTTTTGGTATGAATATAAGTTTTCAATTTACTCAGGTAAATCCCTAGGAATGAGATTGCTGAGACTGAAGTCAAGTAGTGTGAGTCCTCAAAGTTAGTTCTTGAATGAATTTCAGAAGTATTTTGGATATTCTGTGATATCCTCTCTTTCACTCTTTTGAATTTTCTCATTATTTGAGGATCACCTTGTTAATTTCTACAAAAAAAGCTCGCTGGAATTATGATTCAAGTTGTGTTACTTGTATAGACCATACTGGGGAAAATTAACATCTTAACAACATTTTGCCTTCCAATCCATGAACACAGTGTAACTCTTCATTTCTTTAGACCTCCTCTTATTTCTTTCATCAGTATTTTGTAGTTTTCAATATACACATCCTGCACATATTTCATTAGTTTTACACCTAAGTGTTTTACTTTTTGTACTACTGTAAATGGTATTAATTTTTAACTTTAAATTTTTCATTGCCTGTGGATAGGAATATGATTGAATTTGAGTATTGACCTTATGTCCTGCAACTTTGCTAACTCACAGAGCTCTAGGATCTCTTTTGTAGATCCTTTGAAATTTTCCGTGTAAACAGTCATTGTCTGTGAATAAACCAACCAAAACCAAACCCAGTGCCATCGAGTAGATTCCGACCAGTATTTTTACTTCCTTTGCAATCTGCGTGCCTTTTATTTCTTTTTCTTATCTTACTACATTTGGATACAACTTACAATACGATACAGGTAGTCCCCAGCTTAAGATGGGGTTCCATTCTGACAACTCTGCTCTAAGTTGGTTCTGAGGTAAGTGGACCACCTTTTTTTTTTTAATAGCTTTTATTACGATTACAGTTTATTGTCAGTATCTTTATAAATCCGATCTTTATTTGTCTTGGGGGGTTGGAAACATTAAATATAAACTTACAGATATATTTTAATACATACATACATAAAAATACACAAATTATTAAAAAAAAAAGTCATACATGCTGTTTATCATAACTCAAACACGTGATAAGTCGGGAACAACCTGTACTGAATGGGAGTGGTGAGAGAGGATGTATTTGCCTTCTTCCAAACTTAAGGGAAAAGCATTCAGTCTGTCACTATTAAGTATTATGTTAGCTGTAGGTTTTTTTTTTAAGATTTCTTTCATTAACATAAGGAAGCTTCCTTCTATTTCTAGTTTGCTGAGAATTTTTGTCATTACTGGATGTTGAATTTTGTACAATGATTTTTCTTTATCTATTGAGATCACCATTTTTTTCTTATCAATCTGTTAATATGATGACCTAAATTGAGTTTTAAATGTTGAACCAGTCTTACATTCTTGGGCTAAAATCCAATTATTGTTTTTGATACATACATATATGCATATATAGCCAAAACCAAAACCAAACCTGCTGCCATCGAATAGTTTCTGACTTATAGTGATTCTATAGGACAGAGTAGGACTGCCCCATAGGGTTTCTAGGGAGTGGCTGATGGATTTCAACTGCCAACCTATTGGTTAGCAGCTGAGCTTTTAAATACTGCATCACCAGGTTCCGTTTGGACAACTCCATCATAAGTCAGTTCTGACATAAGTTGAATGCCTCTTTCTTTTTTTTTCTAGTTTTCATTATTATTGCCTTTTATTATCAGTATCTTTATAAATCTGATCTTTATTTGTCTTTGGGGGTTGGAAACATTACATATAAACCTACAGATATATTTTAATACATATATACTTATTTTAATACAGACATATCAGGGCTCTGTACATATGTATGTATACATGTATATTACAATTTTATATGTTTTATGTATTGATATCATGGATGCATTAATATTCAATATTTTGTTTGGAATTTTTATGTCTCAGTTCATGAGGGAAATTGGTCTGTATTTTTTTTTGTAATATCTTTGCTTTATTTTTCTATAAATGTAATGCTGGCCTCGTTACATGGGTCGGGAAATGTTCCTTCCTCATCTGTTTTCTGAAAGAGATTGTGTAAAATAAATATTATTTCTTCCTTAGTTGTTGTGTTGAGTTTGCCAGTGAAATGATCTGGATATAGAGATTTCTTTTTTGATAGCTGTTAAACTACAAATCAGATTTTAAAAATAGATACAGGACTATTTAGGTTATCTGTTTCTTCATGAGAGAATTTTGTTATTTTCTGTCTTTTAAGGAATTGCTCTATTTAATCTAAATTGTTCAATTTATGTGTATAGAATTGTTCATAAAAACCCAAAACCAAATCCATTGCCCTCGAATCGATTCCAACTCACAGGGATCCCATAGGACAGAGTAAACCTGTCCCATAGGGTTTCCAAGGAGCGGCTGGTAGATTCAAACTGCCAACCTTTTGGTTAGCAGCCGGGCTCTTAACTACTGCACCACCAGGGCTCCACATTATTCGCTTATTATTATTTTAGGATCTTTGGAATCAGTTGTGATATCCTGTCGTTCACTCCTAATATTTGTTATATTTGTATCTTTTTTTTTTTTTTTTCTTTTCTAGGTCAGTCTAGCTAGAGGTATATCAATTTTATTGATCTTTTATAAAGAAACTGTTGGTTTCATTGACTTTATAGTTTTTCTCTTTTCAATTTTACTGATTTATGCTTTATTCTTTTCTTCTGTTCCTTTGAGATTAATTTGTTCTTTTACTTAAGTTTCTTGAGGTGGTAGCTTAGGAATTGGTTTAAAACATTCTTCCTTCAAATATAAGCGTTTAATGCTATAAATAAATCCTGTCTGGTTGCTTTAGTTGCATTCTACAGATTTTGATGTTATAACTTCATTTCCTTTTTTAAAAATTTTTCTTGACAATTTCTCTTGTACCCCTGGATAAGTGTGTTCCGTTATCCTTGGTTATTGATTTGGCTTCATACAAATATGATGTGAGAATATAATTTGTGTAATATCAATTATTTTTATGTATTAAGGTCTGTTTTATGGCCCAGAATATTGTCTATTTTGGTGGATGTTCCATGTGGGTGTGGGTGGAGTTTGCTCAGTGGTTTCTGTGTTCAGCCAGCACTTGGCTTGTCCTGGATTCCACCTGATCTTACCTATGAGTGCAGTGGGATTCCCTCAGGAAAAGTCTGCAAGAGCGGATGAGCCTCTCTATGCGGCATCCAGGGACTTTCATGTTCCCTTGCTAGACCACCCTTGGCCCTTTAGGAATTCATTTAAAATATCTCATTGAATATTCATACCAGCTCATATGGCCTCAGTGGCTTTTGGTCCAGGTGAGCAAAAGTTCAGGTCTTGTTGCTTTCCTCAGATGCTTGTTTCTCTCCAGATTTCACATCTATTGTTTGCCCTGCTACCTCAGTGCTCTGGTAGATATAAGAAAATGTGTTAATTTTGTGTTTGTCCGGCTTTTCCCTTGTTGTAAAGGATGGGAGCATGGCTCTTTCAGCTTTCTGTGTCTCTGAGCTGAAACATTCAACAACTTTTTGAATGAAGGAAATAAATCCTTAAAGCATAAAATCCAAATGATGGTCTAATGAGTCGGAATCGACTCGATGGCAGTGGGTTGGGGTCTAAATTTATGAATTGCTTATATATGATAAATAAAATAAAATATATGACAGTTAATAACTTGTTTCCAAAGTTGACTCCAGAAAAGTAGTAGGCCATAACAAAGGGAGGAAACAAAAATGCTCACAATCACAGAGGATACAAAATGCAGGCCTCAGTGCTACTTAGGCTCTAGGAAGTCATAAGGGTGCTTTATGACCATCTGGGGAAAAACATAGCCTTACGCAGTTCTCTGCTAACTGTTATTGTGCTCTGGTATCACCAATTAAAGACCGATGTCTCATGGAAAACAGTGATTGGTGTCATAATTCTCTTTACACGGTGCTGTAAGGGATACTCAGTTGACATTTTCTGTTTCCTAATGGACTCGTCTCCTAGCAACAATAATAATATTATTACTCAGCAATCTTGTGAATGATTATAAATTTCTGCAATAAGCAAAAGGTATTCAACCTCATCATTGTAGTCAAGACATTTCAATATCAACCAAAGAAATCTCTAATGAACAAATGAGGCATTTCTTCACACATGGGAGCATATATTGCCCCACTCCCCGGCCCCACACCTTCCAGCAGGTTTAATAGGTTAAAAGTAAGTTAAGGTCCCTTCCAAAACATTGCCACTTACTGCACAGTGTATCTCCCAGACTAGTGTGTTTAAGTCTCCTTTATTGAATACGAGTAATCATTTTACGTCAATATTTAAATTTTACCCTGGTAACTGAGGAGAAGTGGAGAAAGCAAATATTGTATAATCCAGGTTTTCAAATAATTTACATAAATTAGAGCTGGGGAAAAAAAAAAGATTTATTTCAGCAACATCATCAGAAGCATGCCAAACTGTAGGGTCATACTGATAAAAACAAAACAGGAAAATATGAGTAAGAGAGAAACATAAAAACAGAAAGAAATACACACTGCACATACACACATGCACACATGTATGTACACACACACATGTGCGTGCACACAAAAATTCATTGGCCAGAACTGGGTATAGAGTGAGGACCAAGTATGGGGACAAGAAAGAAGGCCAGTTGCCAGAAGTGGCACAACGTCAGAGCCAAACTAACTGGACTTAGTGTGAATTCTAAAGTTTTTTTTAATATATGTATCTTAAAACCTTTCCTGACAATCGTTTCAAAGCTAAGTCTGAAGTTTTGAGTGGAATAGCTTCATGTGTTAAAAAAGAAAAGTTGCAGAAGTTGCTAACCAGGCGAAATCTGGTTGGCTTCTAAAAAATCACGAGTATACACTCTCTCTGTAATATCTATTCCACCCAGTCTTTAAAAATCAATCTCAGTGAAGCCATATGAGTGTAACTAAAACAGGTCAAACGTTCTTGAGGATGTCAAAGTGGAGGAGGCTAGTTGTTTAACACAACATCCATTTTGGAGCCTTCTTCTTGGTAATAGAATGACGCATTTTACCTGAGCATATTGCCTTGTGGAACAAGAGACTAAATTTCCTACCTTACATCTATGTGTGTCCATGTAACCAAGTTCTGGACAATGAGATGTAAGCAGAAGTGTGGGATTTGCCAGAAGTCTCTTAAAAGAGGAGGGATTGGCCTTTTTTCCCTTTGCCCTTTTTGTTGCTTAGAAAGCAGAAATAAAGAATGGAACTCTGGAAATTATACTGGACTGTGACTTGACCTCAGTGATGGAAGAGATGTGCTGAAGATTAGAGTGGAACAGGAAGCTACAAGAAAAATATGACCCTAAATCTCTATGGACAATGGAACCACCGTACCAACCCTGGATAGTCTACCTTCAGGGTGCCTTTATGTGGACAAAAAATAAATTTCTATCTCCTTTTAAAACAACATTTTTGTTATATAAAGCCATGCTTAATCCTAATAAATATTCTGTATTCGTTTTAGATTGTGCATGTTACCATATAATTTGTGTATGTGTGTGCAATGTGTGTGTGTGCATATTTAGTTGGTAAAAATATATCTAGAGTCTATAAGTCTTCAGAGTCACAAATCGTTTTAGAAACTTACTAAATATGTTACATCTATGAATTCATATATCCCTGTAATGGTCAGTTTTATGGATCAACGTGACTAGGCTATAATCCCCAGTTACTCAAACGCTAATCTAGGTGTTACTGTGAAGACATTTTAAAGATGTGACTAAAGTCCATAATCAGTTGACATTAAGCAAGGAAGATTGTTTTAGATAATCTAGCTGGTCTTGACGGCACTGGGTTTTTTTTGGGGGGGGGGGTAGCTGGTCTTAATTCAATCACTTGAAAGGTCTTAAAAGCAGAGTTGAGGCTTCCCTGATGAAGAAGAGACTTCCACTGTGCTCATGCCCTAGATCCACGCCCTTCCTGCATGGCCCGCCAACAGGTTTTGGACTTGCCTAGCCAGCCTTTTAAATCACATAAACTAATTTCTTGTAATAAATCTTGTGATACTGGTTGCTGTTTGTCTGGTTCAGCCCTGACTGATACATTCATAAAATCATGAAAAATAAAAACAGAGGGAAAGAACACTTGAAGAAAAAAAAAGGAAGTGAATTCTATGAAGAAATTTAGTTATGATTTTTGCTTTCACTGTTACACTTAAGTTCCCATAAGGGAAAAATTGTTTCTCAGTTTCCTTCTTTCTCCTGTGGACCTTAGAAAAATTCCCACCTGCAATAAAGTTACCGCATGCTTTTTTTGTTTCTCTAAGCACTCTCTCAGATGATTTTACTTTATGATATTTCGTTGAATCAGTTTTATCCACATTTTCCTATTAGACCATAGCTAATGGAAAAAATCCAATTTTGACTTAGGAAGGAGCTTTTGTGATCAACTACAGACAGGTGGTGTAGTGGTTAAGAGCTACAGATGCTAACCAAAGGGTAGGCAGTTCAAATCCACCAGGTGCTCCTTGGAAACTCTGGGGGGCAGTTCTACTCTCTCCTATAGGGTCACTATGGGTCAGAATCAACTCTACAGCAACGAGTTTGTTTGTTTTTAATAGACACTCGAGGAGTCCCTGAGTGGTACAAAGAGTAAAGCGCTCAACTACTAACCTAAAAGTTGGTGGTTTGAACTTACCCAGTGGGACCTTGGAAGAAAGCCTGGTGATCTGCTTCTAAAAGGTCATAGCTTTGAAAACCCTATGGAGTACACTTGTACTCTCCACACATGGGGCACCATGAGTAAGGACGGACTCTATGGCAACAGGTTTGAATAGATGCCCTGTTTTGTTTCGTCTGCTCCATGAGTTTGATGCAGATCTCTGTTTCTCTTCTTTTAAGTCAAAATCTGTGTGCAAATGCTTTCTGGCACTCATAAACTGACTCTGGATTGATAATTTTCACCATTTTATGAAATGAAATAATGTTAGGGTCTCTGCTTATATTCTTTATTCTAATAGATAAGAGTACCGGAAGTATGTTGAGCCTTGCCCATTAAGGCTGCATTTTTGTGCACACCAATTATCTGTTGGATTGGCTGCTTTAGGTCACTGGTCACAGGAATCTGCTGGAGCATGAGTCACTGTGGCTTTTTTAAATACTTTGCTGATGGTAGTCAATGTCAAGGCAGTTTAACACTAGCATGAGGGCATTTCCCTTAATCTAATTTTCCTAAAGAGTGTTTTTGGTATATAAATTGATGGAAATGTTAGTTTGTTTTATATGAAAAAAATATTTCATAGTGAAGTAATTTTGGGAAACAATGAGTTAAACAAAGTTGAAATATGTCTCTGTTGTTGTTAGGTGCTATCAAGTTGGTTCCCACTCGTAGTGACCCCGTGTCTAACAGAATGAAACATGGCCCAGTCTTATCTCATCCTTACACTTGTTGCTATGTTTGAGCGCATTGTCGCAATCACTGAATCAATCCATCTCATTGAAGGTCTTCCTCTTTTTCGCTGACCCTGTACTTTACCAAGCATGATGTTCTTCTCCAGGGATTGGTCCTTCCTGATAAGATGTCCAAAGTAAGTGATTGGCTGCTAACTGGAAGGTCAATGGTTTGAACCCACCAGTCACTCTGTGGCAGAAAGATGTGGCAGTCTGATTAAAAAAAAAAAAAAAAACTAGGAAATGCTATGGAGGAAGTTCTACCCTGTCCTATGGGGTCATTAAAAGTTGAAATTGAACTGGATGGCACACAATAACAACATAGGGATTTTGAATGTGCAAGAGCTTCATACATTTGAGTAAAAGGTAAATGAAGACTAGTTTATATAGAATTTAGAAAGTTAGAAAAGTAGTGAAAAATGAGGTTCAAGTGGTCATGTGAGCCCAGCTTGTATAGCTCCTCCCTCTTACAAGTGACATAATTAAGCTTTTATACTAAGAGCAGTGGAAAATCATTCTAGGATTTTAAACACAGAAGCAAAATTATTAGATTAACATTTTTTTTTTTTAAATTTTTATTAAGCTTCAAGTGAACATTTACCATTCCAATCAGTCTGTCACATGTAGGTTTACATACATCTTACTCCCTTCTCCCACTTGCTCTCCCCCTATTGAGTCAGCCCTTACAGTCTCTCGTTTCGTGCCAATTTTACCTTCTTCCCTCTCTCTCTATCTTCCCATCCCCCCTCCAGTCAAGAGTTGCCAACACACTCTCCCGTGTCCACCTGATTTAATTAGCTCACTCTTCATCAGTATCTCTCTCCCCCCCACTGACCAGTCCTTTTCATGCCTGATGATTTGTCTTCGGGGATGGTTCCTGTCCTGTGCCATCAGAAGTTCTGGGGAGCATTGTCTCTGGGATTCCTCTAGTCGCAATCATACCATTAGGTGTGGTCTTTTAATGAGAATTTGGGGTCTGCATCCCATTGGTCTCCTGCTCCCTCAGGAGTTGTCTGTTGTGTTCCCTGACAGGGCAGACATCGATTGTGGCCGGGCACCAACTAGTTCTTCTGGTCTCAGGATATTGTAGGTCTCTGGTTCAAGTGGCCCTTTCTGTCTCTTGGGTTCTTAGTTGTCGTGTGACCTTGGTGTTCTTCCTTTGCCTTTGCTCCCGGTGGGTTGAGACCAATTAATGTATTTTAGATGGCTGCTTGTTGGCATTTAGGACCCCAGGTGCCACAATTCAAAGTGGGGTGCAGAGTGTTTTCATAATAGAATTGTTTTGCCCATTGATTTAGAAGTCCTCTCAAACCAAGTTCCCCAGACCCCAGCCCCTGCTTCGCTATCCTTTGAAGCTTTCATTTTATCTCAGAAACCTCTTTACTTTTAATCCTGTCCAATTAGGCTGACCTTCCTTGTTTTGAGTGTTGTCTTTCCCTTCACCTAAAGCAGTTCCCATCTACAGATTGATCAATAAAAAGCCCTCTCCCTCCCTCCCTCCCTCCCTCCCCCCTTTGTAACCACAAAAGTATGTGTTCTTTTCCGTTTTTTCTATTTCTCAAGATCTTATAATAGTGGTCTTATACAATATTTGTCCTTTTGCAACTGACTCATTTCACTCAGCATAATGCCTTCCAGATTCCTCCATGTTATGAAATGTTTCAGAGATTCGTCACTGTTCTTTATCGATGCGTAGTATTCCATTGTGTGAATATACCACAATTTATTTACCCATTCGTCTGTTGATGGACATCTTGGTTGCTTCCAGCTTTTTGCTATTGTAATCAGAGCTGCAATAAACATGGGTGTGCATATATCTGTTTGTGTGAAGGGTCTTGTATTTTTAGGGTATATTCCGAGGAGTGGGATTTCTGGGTTGTATGGTAGTTCTATTTCTAACTGTTTAAGATAACGCCAGATGGATTTCCAAAGTGGTTGTACCATTTTACAATCCCACCAGCAGTGTATGAGAGTTCCAGTCTCTCCGCAGCCTCTCCAACATTTATTATTTTGTGTTTTTTGAATTAATGCCAGTCTAGTTGGTGTCAGATGGAATCTCATCGTAGTTTTAATTTGCATTTCTCTAATGGCTAATGATCGAGAGCATTTTCTCATGTATCTGTTGGTTGCCTGAATATCTTCCTTAGTGAAATGTGTGTTCATATCCTTTGCCCACTTCTTGATTGGGTTGTTTGTCTTTTTGTGGTTGAGTTTTGACAGAATCATGTAGATTTTAGAGATCAGGCGCTGGTCTGAGATGTCATAGCTGAATATTCTTTCCCAGTCTGTAGGTGGTCTTTTTACTCTTTTGGTGAAGTCTTTAGATGAGCATAGGTGTTTGATTTTTAGGAGCTCCCAGTTATCTGGTTTCTCTTCATCATTTTTGGTAATGTTTTGTATTCTGTTTATGCCCTGTATTAGGGCTCCTAGGGTAGATCCTATTTTTTCTTCCATGATTTTTATCGTTTTAGTCTTTATGTTTAGGTCTTTGATCCACTTGGAGTTAGTTTTTGTGCATGGTGTGAGGTATGGGTCCTGTTTCATTCTTTTGCAAATGGATATCCAGGTATGCCAGCACCATTTGTTAAAAAGACTATTATTTCCCCAATTGACTGACACTGGGCCTTTGTCAAATATCAGCTGCTCATACATGGATGGATTTATATCTGGATTCTCAATTCTGTTCCATTGGTCTATGTGCCTGTTGTTGTACCAGTACCAGGCTGTTTTGACTACTGTAGCTATATAATAGGTTCTGAAATCAGGTAGGGTGAGGCCTCCCACTTTCTTCTTCTTTTTCAGTAATGTTTTGCTTATCCGGGGGTTCTTTCCTTTCCACATGAAATTAGTGATTTGTTTCTCTATTCCCTTAAAGTATGACATTGGTATTTGGATTGGAAGTGCGTTGTATGTATAAATGGCTTTTGGTAGAATAGACATTTTTACTATGTTAAGTCTTCCTATCCATGAGCAGGGTATGTTTTTCCATTTAAGTGTGTCCTTTTGAATTTCTTGTAGCAGAGTTTTATAGTTTTCTTTGTATAGGTCTTTTACATCCTTGGTAAGATTTATTCCTAAGTATTTTATCTTCTTGGGGGCTACTGTGAATGGTATTGATTTGGTTATTTCCTCTTCGGTGTTCTTTTTGTTGATGTAGAGGAATCCAAGTGATTTTTGTATGTTTATTTTATATCCTGAGACTCTTCCAAACTCTTCTATTAGTTTCAGTAGTTTTCTGGAGGATTTCTTAGGGTTTTCCATGTATACGATCATGTCATCTGCAAATAGTGATAGCTTTACTTCCTCCTTACCAATCTGGATACCCTTTATTTCTTTGTCTAGCCTAATTGCCCTGGCTAGGACTTCAAGTACGATGTTGAGTAAGAGCGGTGATAAAGGCCATCCTTGTCTGGTTCCCGTTCTCAAGGGAAATGCTTTCAGGTTCTCTCCATTTAGAGTGATATTGGCCGTTGGCTTTGCATATATGCCCTTTATTATGTTGAGGAATTTTCCTTCAATTCCTACTTTGGTGAGAGTTTTTATCATAAATGGGTGTTGGACTTTGTCAAATGCCTTTTCTGCATCAATTGATAAGATCATGTGGTTTTTGTCTTTTGTTTTATTTATGTGATGGATTACATTAATGGTTTTTCTGATATTAAACCAGCCTTGCATACCTGGTATAAGTCCCACTTGATCAGGGTGAATTATTTTTTTGATGTGTTGTTGGATTCTATTGGCTAGAATTTTGTTAAGGATTTTTGCATCTATGTTCATGAGGGATATAGGTCTAAAATTTTCTTTTTTTGTAATGTCTTTACCTGGTTTTGGTATCAGGGAGATGGTAGCTTCATAGAATGAGTTGGGTAGTATTCCGTCTTTTTCTATACTTTGAAATACCTTCAATAGTAATGGTGTTAAGTCTTCTCTGAAGGTTTGGTAGAACTCTGCAGTGAAGCCATCTGGGCCAGGACTTTTTTTTGTTGGGAGTTTTTTTATTACCGTTTCAATCTCTTTTTTTGTTATGGGTCTATTTAGTTGTTCTACTTCTGAATGTGTTAGTTTAGGTAAGTAGTATTGTTCCAAGAATTTATCCATTTCTTCTAGGTTTTCAAATTTGTTAGAGTACAATTTTATGTAGTAATCTGATATGATTCTTTTGATTTCATTTGGTTCTGTTGTGATGTGGTCCTTCTCGTTTCTTATTCGGGTTATTTGTTTCCTTTCCTGTTTTTCTTTAGTCAGTCTAGCCAATGGTTTATCAATTTTGTTAATTTTTTCAAAGAACCAGCTTTTGGCTTTGTTAATTCTTTCAATTGTTTTTCTGTTCTCTAATTCATTTAGTTCAGCTCTAATTTTTATTATTTGTTTTCTTCTGGTGCCTGATGGATTCTTTTGTTGCTCACTTTCTATTTGTTCAAGTTGTCGGGACAGTTCTCTGATTTTGGCTCTTTCTTCTTTTTGTATGTGTACATTTATCGATATAAATTGGCCTCTGAGCACTGCTTTTGCTGTGTCCCAGAGGTTTTGATAGGAAGTATTTTCATTCTCGTTGCTTTCTAAGAATTTCCTTATTCCCTCCTTGATGTCTTCTATAACCCAGTCTTTTTTCAGGAGGGTATTGTTCATTTTCCAAGTATTTGATTTCTTTTCCCTAGTTTTTCTGTTATTGATTTCTAGCTTCATTGCCTTGTGGTCTGAGAAGATGCTTTGTAATATTTCGATGTTTTGGATTCTGGAAAGATTTGTTTTATGCCCTAATATGTGGTCTATTCTAGAGAATGTTCCATGTGCGCTAGAAAAAAAAGTATATTTTGCAGCAGTTGGGTGGAGAGTTCTGTATAAGTCAATGAGGTCAAGTTGGTTGATTGTTGTAAGTAGGTCTTCCGTGTCTCTATTGAGCTTCTTACTGGATGTCCTGTCCTTCTCCGAAAGTGGTGTGTTGAAGTCTCCTACTATATATGTGGAGGTGTCTATCTCACTTTTCAATTCTGTTAAAATTTGATTTATGTATCTTGCAGCCCTGTCATTAGGTGCGTAAATATTTAATATGGTTATGTCTTCCTGATCAATTGTCCCTTTTATCATTATATAGTGTCCTTCTTTATCCTTTGTGGTGGATTTAAGTCTAAAGTCTGTTTTGTCAGAAATTAATATTGCTACTCCTCTTCTTTTTTGCTTATTGTTTGCTTGATATATTTTTTTCCATCCTTTGAGTTTTAGTTTGTTTGTGTCTCTAAGTCTAAGGTGTGTCTCTTGTAGGCAGCATATAGATGGATCGTGTTTTTTTATCCAGTCCGTGACTCTCTGTCTCTTTATTGGTGCATTTAGTCCATTTACATTCAGCGTAATTATAGATAAGTAAGTTTTTAGTGCTGTCATTTTGATGCCTTTTTATGTGTGTTGTTGGCCATTTCATTTTTCCACATGCTTTTTTGTGCTGAGACGTTTTTCTTAGTAGCTTGTGAGATCCTCATTTTCATAATGTTTAACTTTGTATTTATTGAGTCGTTACGTTTTTCTTGGCTTTTTTCTTGAGTTATGGAATTGATATTCCTTTTTGTGGTTACCTTTTTATTTACCCCTATTTTTCTAAGTAAAAACCTAACTTGTATCCTTCTATTTCGCCTTGTATCACTCTCCATCTGGCAGTTCAATGCCTCCTATATTTAGTCCCTCTTTTTGATTATTTTGATCGTTTATCTATTGATTTCCATGATTTCCTGTTATGTGTATTATTTTGTTTATTTATTTATTTTTTAGAATTAGTCTTAATTTGTTTGTTTTTGTGCTTTCCCTGTTTGAGTTGCGTTGATATCAGGACGTTCTGTTTTGTGACCTTGTATTGTGCTGGTACCTGATATTATTGGTCATCCGGCCAAACAATCTCCTTTAGCATTTCTTGCAGTCTTGGTTTAGTTTTTGCAAATTCTCTAAACTTGTGTTTATCTGTAAATATCTTAATTTCTCCTTCATATTTCAGAGAGAGTTTTGCTGGATATATGATCCTTGGGTGGCAGTTTTTCTCCTTCAGTGCTCTGTATATGTCGTCCCATTCCCTTCTTTCCTGCATGGTTTCTGCTGAGTAGTCTGAACTTATTCTTATTGATTCTCCCTTGAAGGAAACCTTTCTTTTCTCCCTGGCTGCTTTTAAAATTTTCTGTTTGTCTTTGGTTTTGGCAAGTTTGATGATAATATGTCTTGGTGTTTTTCTTTTTGGATCAATCTTAAATGGGGTTCGATGAGCATCTTGGATAGATATCCTTTCTTCTTTCATGATGTCAGGGAAGTTTTGTGTCAGGAGTTCTTCAACTATTTTCTCTGTGTTTTCTGTCCCCCCTCCCTGTTCTGGGACTCCAATCACTCGCAAGTTATCCTTCTTGATAGAGTCCCACATGATTCTTAGGATTTCTTCATTTTTTTTAATTCTTTTATCTGATTTTTTTTCAGCTATGTTGGTGTTGTTTCCCTGGTCCTCCAGAAGTCCCAGTCTACATTCTAATTGCTCGAGTGTGCTCCTCTGACTTTCTATTGCATTGTCAAATTCTGTAATTTTATTGTTAATCTTTTGGATTTCTACATGCTGTCTCTCTATGGATTCTTGCAACTTGTTAATTTTTCCACTATGTTCTTGAATAATCTTTTTGAGTTCTTCAACAGTTTTATCAGTGTGTTCCTTGGCTTTTTCTGCATTTATGCTAATTTCATTTGTGATATCTTTAAGCATTCTGTAAATTAGTTTTTTATATTCTGTATCTGATAATTCCAGGATTGTATCTTCATTTGGGAAAGATTTTGATTCTTTTGTTTGGGGGGTTGGAGAAGCTGTCATGGTCTGTTTCTTTATGTGGTTTGATATGGACTGCTGTCTCCGAGCCATCACTGGGAAACTAGATTTTCCAAGTAGTCAGCTAAAAAAAAATGCAGTCAGATCCCTATCTGAATTCTCTCTCTGTCTCCGGGTATTCGGATGTTAATGGGGTCGCCTGGGGAGGGTGGGGGAGGGATCTGAGAGCTAGGAGTGTAGCACCACAGAATATAGAGCTGAACACCACGTTCACGCTCCGCCCCCGTTCGCCAAAATCCAGGCTGGACGGATCCCTGGCTAGGACACTGCTTTCCTTGCTCGGAAACCAGTGACTTCCTCCTGGGGACTTCCTCCGGTGCGCGGCACTGCTCGTGGGCACTGGGTGGGCATTTCCCGCACGAACGGGTGGGCCCGCCCCCAGGGTCTATTCAGGCGATTATAATTAGGTCCCGCGGTCACGCCCCGCCTGTGCGCGCGCCCAAATCCCAGCGGGATGACTTCCGGGTTGAGACGCTGTTTTCCCCGTTCCGGAACCAGTCACTTCCTCCCGGGGACTTCTCCTTCCGGAGTGCCACACCTCTCGCGCGAACTGGTTTGGCGTCACCTGCACGGCCAGGTGGGCCCGCCCCCTGGGTCAATTCAGGGCAATAAAAATGGACTCCGCGCTCACGCCCCGCTCATGCGCGCGCCCAAGCCCCGGCAGGACGGCACCCCGTCTGGGACGCTACTTTCTGCGCTTCGGGACCAATCACTTCCTCCCGGGGACTTCTCCTTCCGGTGTGCCACACCTCTCGTGCAAACTGGGAGGGCGTCACTCGCACGACCAGGTGGTCCTGCCCCCTGGGTCAATTCAGGGTAATAAAAATGGACCCCGCGCTCATGCCCCGACCGCGCGCGCGCGTGCGCGCACCCAGATCCCAGCGGAATGGCTCCCCGTCTGGGATGCTGCTTTCCCTGTTTTGAGACCAGACACTTCCGGGGATTTCTCCCTCTGGTGTGCCGTGCCACACGCGCGGACTCGGTGTGCGTCCTCCCGCACGAACGTGTGGGCCCCGCCCTGGGGTCACTTTAGGGAAATATAGTTGACCCCCCCCGCTCGCGCCCCGTCGGCTTCTCGCCTAACTCCGGGCGGTACAGCACCCCAGCTGGGACGCTGTTCTCCCCCCTCCCAGATCAGTCACTGCCTCCCGGGTGCTTCTCCCTCCGACTGCGCCCCTACGCCGCCCGCGCCAACCTGCTAGACTTCCTCCTGGGATGGGTTCGGGGGGGAAGGGGTGGGCCCCCTTTCTGTGCCATCTGCCCCCCTGGGCTCTGCCCCAGATCGAGCTCCGAAGGTCACCTGCCTGGTGCGCTGGCTCCTAGTTCTGAAAACAGTCGCTGTCTGCCCGTATTTGTTCGTTTTCCATCTCTAAGTCTGTGCTTGTTGTTCAGAGTTCGTAGATTGTTATGTATGTGATCGATTCCCTTGTTTTTCCGAGTCTTTGTTGCAAGAGGGATCCGCGGTAGCGCCCACCTAGTCCGCCATCTTGGCCCCCGCCTCCCTAGATTAACATTTTTAAAAGATTCTATTTGAAAAGAACTACTTCTGATTTTTTATTGGTTGTTTAACAGGTAGCTCTTTATATACTTATCAGTTCTACTATGTTCCTATGATTATTTTATTCAGATCTTCTTGTTAAATTTGCTTGTTTATTTTTATTTTGTTTACTGATTAAAGACTGAGAATGGTATATTAAGGTCTATCATTACTGTTGTTTTTGTCCATTTCTGATATATATATATATTTTTATTTAATGTATGTTGATGGGATTTCTTTGGCACATAGAAGCTCATGAAAAATCTATCTGTATTAGGAAGGGCAATCCTTGTAAATAACAAACACAAACAAATCATGAAAAAAATGAACGTTCATCCCAAATTAAATTAACTTTGAAAGTTTGTGAAACAAATTGTTTCTGAACCTAGAATATATAAAGCAAAATGTGAAAATCATTATGAAAAGATACATTGGAATTGGAAGACTGTGAAAGAAATACTAATATATTGTTATGACTTCAGAAATCTACCTGGCTTTTCAACTCAATGTTATTCTCCATTAGCTGGTACCCTGGGGAGCAATCACAGCTATTCTGGTTGGAAAACTCTAACTACTAGTGCAGAAGAGAATACTGTCAGATTTATTTAGTCTTGTCATCGAGCCCTAAGGAAGGCAATAAAATCTCTAATGCTCTCCAGAAAATCAGAAACTTACCACATGGAAACAAATGTTCTAAAAAGGCCTTAGCCTTTGGAGAAAAGAAGTTCAACTACTTTTTAAAGAAGGAAAAAAGAAGCTGTATATTCCTGGAATATGGCATATTGGATACAATTACAGAATTCTTTGGGGGAATAAAAAGACAAATAGTCCAGTTTAAAAATGGATAGAGGATCTGAATAGACTTTTCTCCAAGAAAGGTATAACAGCCAACAAACTCAAGAAAAGATGCTCAACATCATCAGTCATTAGGGAAATGCAAATCAAAACTACATGAAAGGGAATTCTGGGAAGATGGTGGCATAAACAGACCACAGTTCTGACCCTCCCCCACAAATACAACAATGAAATGGCATTTGGCTTTGAGGGACACCGAATCGGGGAGCAAAAGAAAGCAGTGGGGAATTGCAGACAGGCAAGAACCATCAAATCAACAATGAGTTGCATACAGTAGAAAAACTGCTTCTCCCACTGTCTCTGCCCCTCCCCACAGCCACGAGGCTGCTGGCTGCTATGAACTAGTGAAGTGGCCCCAGAAAAAGAGCCTGTTTCCCTACCGACCAAACCACCACAACTCCTACCTGTACAAAGAAACAGGACCCAAGTTTCTGCTCTAAAATCAACAAGACAGACTTTTCCAGGGGTCCATTTAGAGTATGTCAGCACAGCCTCCACCTTGATGTTATTGGGTACAAGCCTACTGTGAATTGCTACAGAAAGCCCCCTGCGGTGGAGTCTGCTCTCATAGTCAACAACCTACCTGCCTCCCTGTATACTCCTTAGCTCAGACCTTTGAAACCAACAGGACAGACCATCCAGAGAGTCTGCCTGCTCCCCCTTCCAGTCAGTGCTGAAGACTGCAACTGAGCCTGCTGTGTACTAGGAAGCAGGCATCTTGAGTATAGGCTACACCTATAACCAACGGACAACAGGGGGGACTCTGATAGCTACAAGATAGACCTCCCTGGGAGTCCATTTGGAGTGTGACAACCTGTCTTAGACTGGGTTCTCTAGAGAAGCAAAACCAGTAAAGTGTATAAATATATATAGAGAGAAATTTATTTCGAGGAAATGGCTCATGTGGTTGTAGTGGCTTGAACATCCCAAGTCTGTGGGTCAGGATACAGGCATCTCCTGATTCATATAGCCACAGGGGCTGATGAACCCAAGATCGACAGGTCAGAAAGCAGGGCTCTTGCTCACAGGCTGAAAAGATCAATGAATCCCAAGGTTGGCAGGCAAGACCACAGGTAAGCTGCTAGCTCATGTCCAGAGGTCAGATGAACAGGAGCCGGCTGCAGAATCTAGAGCAAAAAAAGCCCACGAGCCTTGCCAGAATGTCCACGTATATTCAATGCAGGGCACAAGCCCAAGGAAACTTCCTTTCAACTGATTTGCTATTCACAGCAGATGCCATCATGGAGATAATCACATTATATAAAATCTCATCATGGAAGTAATCACAACATCATATGGCTGCCAGATCATTAAGAATTGTGGCCTAGCCAAGTTGACACACAACCTTAACCATCACATAATCCCTCCACCACCCAGACACTGTCATCTGTCACCTGCAGTGAATTTTTATGAAAGCCCCTGGAATGGAATCTGCTTCCATAGTCAGCACTCTACCTGCCTCTTTTGGAACCCCATAGCTCAGGACTTTGAAACCAACAGGACAAACTTCCCTGGGGATCAGTTTGGGTTAGTCTGCTCCCACCTCTGGTTGGCACTGAGGACTGCTGACTAAGGCAGCTGTGTGGAGGCTGCATTCACAGCCAACAATCTACTGGGGATAGACCTCTGTGTGATCTGACTGGAGTGTGACACCACCTCCCCCAGCTGGTGACTGCTACTGAGGGCCACTGCATATGCTCCCATGGCCAGCACTCTATCTGCCTCCCTGTGCACCTTATAGCTCAGGCCTCTGAAACCAACAGGATAGACCTCCCTGGAGATCAACTTGAGTCTGTCTGCTTCTTCACCCAGTTGGCACTGAGGACTGCTGATTAAGGCTGCTGTGTGCAAAGAAGCAGGCACCTTTAGGGGAGGCTACACCCACAGTAAACATATGACAGGGTGGGCTCTGATAACAACAAGGCAGACCTCCCTGAGGGTCCATGTGGAGTGTGACAATCCCTCCCCACCTGGTAACTGTGAGCTGTTGGACTGATATGAGCTCCTACAGAAGGTTCCCTACAGTGGAGCCATGAGGAAGGTCACCTGAGAGGAGGCTGCTACTCCCAACCACCAAAGGGCCACTGGGGCTCTGAAACCAATAAGAGAGATGTCTTAGAGGTTCTTCTGGGGAATGCCAGCCCCTCCTCCTCCTGAAACAGAGGAAAGTTTGTTTGTGCTTCCCCTGAAAGCCAGCTCAGAAGGAAGTAGCCCCCCACAGAGCAGGGAAGGAAGCCTCAGGTGAAACCAGAGGTCAACACCCAACCCTGAAGGAGGCTTACTGGTTGTGTGTTCTCTGACTGAAAACATGGTTGCAGAAACAGAGATGGGAAGGGATTAGTAACCAGAGAGAGAGAGGACAGTGCCTCCTAGTGGACAGATTGATTAGTTTACAATATCTCACCTGAGCCGAGGTACCAGCTGGTGGATGGATTGATCACAGCATGTTTTCTGGCATGTTTGGGAGAGATTGAAAGCTGAAAACTGAGATCTAGAACCTTCAAGTCCAAATTAAACCAGGGAGAGAAAAGGAGCTGTAACAGAGAGGGAGGAAACAGTAAGCAAAAGCCAAAGGATCTGCCTTTCTAAGAGCCTTTTGCAGAAAGTAGTGCTGGCAAAACCACCAAATACTGGGGAGAAATGAGAAAGTTAACATCCTAGAAAATTTCAATGACACAAGACACATAAAGAACACACAAAGAACAGAGAAACAATAGCCCATCCAAAATGAACATGACAAAGGGAGTAAAAGTGCATGTAGGGATGACCAAATTAAAAAAAAGGAATATAATGCAACAACGTTAAACATAATTAAAGACCTTAGGGTAAACAAAGAGCCAAAAAAAAAATAAGGAAAATAATGCAAGAACAATATGAGGACCTAGAAAAAAGAGATATTGCAACTGAAAGAAAAAATAACCAAAATGAGAAACACAATAAAAGAATTTACCAACAGATTTAATCAGGCAGAAGAAAAACCCAGCAAATTAGAGGATAAGATAGTTAAAATCACAGAGACTGGAGAGCAACAAGAATGGAGGCTCAAGAAGGCTGAGCACAGTTTAATGGAATTATGGGACAACAACGAGAGACTTAATATATGCATCATGGGAATTCCAGAAGGTGATGAGAGAAAGAGAAAAGGACAGAAAGAATACTTGAAGAAATAATGACAGAAAATTTCCCCAATCTAATAAATACACGATTCTACAAATCCAAGAAGCTCAAAGAGCACCAAGCAGGATAAACCCAAAGAGATTTATACCAAGACACACCATAGTTAAAAAAAAAAAAAAAATTTTTATAGTTAGGCTCTCAAAAATTAAAGATAAAGAGAGAATTCTGAAATCAGTGAGAAGACAACAATCATATACAAAGCATCCCAGATAAGATAAAATTCTGATTTTTCCTTGGAAACATTGGAAGCTAGAAGGCAATGGAATGAAATGTTTAAAGTGCCGAAAGGAAAAAAAAAAAAGGTAAACCAAGAATACTATGCCCAATGAAACTATCTTTCAAGAATGAAGGCGAGATTAAAACATCCCAGATAAACAGAATTTGAGCGAGTTCATATCCATCAGACTGGCCCTACAAAAACTACTGATGGGAGTTCTGTAGATGGAAAGGAAAAGACACTAGAAAGAAATTAAAAGGGATACATAAAAAGAAAGATCCCTGGTAAAGGAAAATGCATGGACAAGTATAAGAGCTAGTAACAAGATATTTATGCTTGACAATTCTAATTGTGTTGGTCTTTCATGTTTCTTAATTAAAAAATATGAAAAGCAAGGATAAAATGTTAAGGGGTGCATGAAATATAGAGACGTAATTAGCGATAATAACAATAAAATGGGGGAGAGGAACAGTATAGGTATAGAAGCTCTTGTATGTTATTGAAGCTAAGTTGGCACCAACTTACCCTAGAATGTTATAAACACAAGGTATTAAATGTAATATAATGAACAAGGAAGACGAAAGAAAAATTAATGCATTTGAATTATAGTGTTAACAAAGAATATTGAATATACCACGGGCTGTCAAAAGAACAAAGAAGTCAGTCTTAGAAGAAGTACAACCAGGTAGAGGTTCAGCAAAAAAGAGGAAGACCCTTGGCGTGGTGGACTGACACAGTGGTTTCAATAATAAGCTCAGACATGGCAACAATTGTGAAGATAGCACAAGTTTGGGCAGTATTTCTTTCTGTTGTACATAGGGTCGGAATGAGTCAGAACCGACTCGACAGCACCTAATAACAACTAACAACAAATGTAAAATTCATGGTAACCTCTAAGAAAATACCTAAAAAATGCACAAAAGGAAAAAAGAAGAGAACACTCAATAAACCAACAAAATACAAAAACAAGCAGTGGTAAAAGACAAAGACAAAGAAGGCTTAAGACACACACACACAAAACAAATAAAAAAACAACAGAAGTAAATCACTTCTTATCTGTAACCCCACTGAATGTAAATGGACTAAATGGTCCAATCAAAAAACAAAAGAATGGCATAACGGATTAAAAAATGTGATACAATTATATGCTGTTTACAAGAGATGCACCTTAGACCCAAAGACACAACAGGTGGAAAGTGCAAGAATGGAAAAAAATATTACATGCAAATATAACCAAAAGAGAGCTGGGATATTAATATCAGGCAAAATATGCCTTAAGACAAAATCTGTTAGAAGAGATAAAGATGAACATTATATAGTGATAAAAGGGTCAATTAATCAAGAAGATTTAACAATCATAAATATATATGTACCTAACATTGGAGCAACTAAATATATAAAGAAAATATTGACAGAATTGAAGGGAGAAATAGCACCACAATAATAGACTTCAATACACCACTTTCAACATTGGACTGAACATCTAGAAAGAAGAATAACAAGGAAACAGAGGACCTGAATGACACTATAAACCAACTAAACTTGACAGATATATATAGAACGCTTTATCCAAAAACAGCACAATATACATTCTACTCCAGTGCACTTGGATCATTCTCCAAGACAGGCCACGTGTTAGGTCACAAAGCAAGTCTTGATGAATTTAAAAAGATTGAAATCATACAAAGTATTTTCTCTGACCACAATGGAGTGACGTTAGAAATCAATGACAGAAAAAACAAAAACAACAAAAAAACCTGGGAAATATACAAACATATGGAAGTTAAACAACACACTATGAAACTACCAATGGGTCAAGAAAGAAATCAAAAAAGAAATCACAAATTTCTTAGAGTCAAAAGAAAAGGAAAGATATTCCACGTTCATGGTTTGGAAGACTTAGAATTGTTAAGATGTCAATAGTACCCAAAGAGATGTATAGATTCAACAAAATCCTGATCAAAATTCCAACAGCCTTCTTTACAGAAATAAAAAAACCAATTTTCAACTTCGTGTGAAAAGTCAAGAGGTCCTGAATAGGTAAAGCAATGTAGAAAGAGAAGAATAAAGCAGGAGGAATCACACTTCCTGATTTTAAAACATACTATACAGCTACAGTAATCAAAACAGCCGGTACTGGTATAACAATAGACACATAGACAAGTGGAATAGAATTGAGAGACCAGAAACAAACCCAAACATCTACGGTCAACTGTTTTGACAAGGGTTCTAAGTCCATTTGATGGGGAAAGAATAATCTCTTCAATAAATGGTGTCAGGAAAATTGGATTTCCGCACATAGAAAAATGAAACAGGAGCCTTGCCTCATACCATACACAAGAACAAAGTCAAGATGGATTAAGAACCTAAATGTGCAAATTATAACCATAAAAATTCTTGGAAGAAAATGTAGGGGCAACACTGTAGGGCTAGCTTTTAATAATGGATTATCTAATATAGCAACAAAGCATTAACAGCAAAAGACAAAATAAAAAAATGGGCCATCATAAAAATTAAATATTTTTGTTTATCAAAAGGCTTTACCAAAAAAGTGAAAAGACAAGCTACTAATGGGGAGAATGTCTTCATAAACCATACATATAAGAACCTAATAACCAAAATATATATAAAACCTTGACAACTTAACAAAAAAAGTCTACCCAACCATGAAACAGGTAAAAGACTTGAATAGAAATTTCACCAAAGAGGACATGCAAAAGGCCACCAGACAGATGAAAAGGTGTTCATCATCATTAGCTATCAGAGAGATGCAAATCAAAACCACAAGGAGATATCATTTTACTCCCACGACAATGGCTAGTCGTGGCTTATTGGTTAAGGCAATGGGTCCATATGGGTCTCCTCACACAGGTTTGATTCCTGCCTACTATGGGAAGGTGAAGTTTGGAGCCCTGGTGGTGCAGTGATTAAGAGCTTGGCTGCTAACCAAAGGCCAGTGGTTCAAAGCCATCAGCAGCTCCTGGGGAGAAAGATGTGACAGTCTGCTTCCATAAAGATTTATAGCCTTGGGAATTGTATGGGGCAGCTCTATTCTGCAAGGAGCCCTGGTACGGCAGTGGTTAAGGACTTGTCTGCTAACCAAAAAGTCAGTGGTTCGAACTCACCAGCCACTATGCAGGAGAAAGATGTGGTAGCTTGCTTTCATAAAGATTACAGTCTTGGAAAACCTATGGGGGGCAGTTCCACTTTGTTGTATAGGGTTGCTATGAGGCAGAATTGACTTGATGGCAATGGGTTTGGTTTTTGTGGTTTTAGGATGGTTAAGATGCAAAATGAACAAACAGAAAAGAACAAATGTTGGAGAGGATGTGGGAAAATTGGAACACTTATCCATTGTTGGTGGGAATGCAAATTGTTCGGCCACTGTGGAAAACAATGTGATGGTTCCTCAAAAAAATTAAAAATAGAACTACCATATGACCCAGGAATTCCACTCCCAGGTATATACCCAAAAGCCTTGAAAGAAGAGACTCAAAAAGAAACTTGTGCTCCAATGTTCATTGCAGCACTATTCACAATAGCCTAAAGGTGGAAACAAACTAAATGAGCATTAACAGATGACTGGATAAACAAAGTGTGGTACATATACACAACAGAATACTACTCAACCAGCAGGAGAAATGAAGTCTTGATATATGATACAGTATAAATGCACCAGATATCTGTCAGTTTGTCATATTGTGGTGGCTTCCATGTTCTGTGATACTGGAAGCTTTGCCACTGGTTTTTTAAATACCATTTGGGTCACCTTTTGTGGACAAGTTTCACCAGAACTTCAACGCTAAGAAAGACTAGGAAGAAGAACCTGGCAACCTACATCTGAAAAAAATTGGCTAGTGAAAACCTAATGAATAGCAGCAGAACAATGATATAGTGCCAGAAGATGAGCCCCTCAGGTTGGAAGGCACTCAATATGACTGGAGAATAGCTGCCTGCTCAAAATAGAGCCAACCTCAATGATGTGGATGGAGTCAAGCTTTTGGGGCCTTCGTTTGCTGATGTGGCATGATTCAAAATGAGAAGAAACAGCTGAAAATATCTGTTAGTAATCAAAATGTGGAATGTACAAAGTATGAATCTAGGAAAACTGGAAGTTGTCAAAAGTGAAATAGAATGCTTAAAGATCAGTACCCTAGGCATTAGTGAGCTGAACGGGACTGGTATTGGCCATTTTGAATAGGACAATCATATGGTCTACTATACTGGGAATGGCAGATTGAAGAGGAGAGACATCATATTCGTTATCAAAAAGAACATTTCAAAATCTATCCTGAAGTACAACACTGTCGGTGGTAGGACAATATCCATATTATTACAGCTGTTACTCACATTTACGCACCAACCCCTGATGCCAAAGATGAAGAAACTGAAGATTTTACCAGCTTTTGCAGTCTGAAATTGATAAAACATGAATCAAGATAAATTGATAATTACTGGTGATTGCAATATGAAAGTTGGAAACAAAGAAAAAAGATCCATACTTGGAAAATATTGCCTTGGTGATAGATTTAATGACCAAAGACCAGACGAGTTGTGGGAAGACACCAAGGACATTATACATGAAAAAAGTAAAAGGTCATTCAAAAGACAGGAAGAAGGAAAGACCAAAATGGATGTCAGAAGAGACTCTGATAAATGGAGAAAATATTGACGTTGTCAAGAATTTCATTTTACTTGTATCCACAATCAACGCCCATGAAACAGCAGTCAGGAAATCAAAGGACATATTGCATTGGGCAAATCTGCTGCAAAATTCTTCTTCAAACTGTTAAAAAGCAAACTTGTCACTTTGAGGACTAAGGTGTGCCTGACCCAGCCAAGATATTTTTAATCGCCTCATATGAACGTGAAAGCTAGACAATGAATGAGGAAGATATAAGCAGAACTGATGCCTTTGAATTATGTTTTTGGCAAAGAATATTGAATATACATACCATGGACTGCCAGAAGAACTAACAAGTCTGTCTCAGAAGAAATATTACCAGAGTTCTCCTTGGAAGCAAGGATGGTGAGACTTCATCTCACATACTTTGGACATGATATCAGGCGGGACCAGTCCCTAGAGAAGGACATCGTGCCTGGTAAAGTAAAGGGTCAGGAAAAAAGGAAGATTCTCGACAAGATAGGTTGACATGGTGACAACAACAGTGGGCTCAAACATACCAATAATTTTGAGGCTGGCACAGGACCCGGCAGTGTTTCTTTCTGTTGTACATAGGGTTGCTATGAGCCAGAATGGACTCGATGGCACTTAACAGCAATGATACATTTTGGATGGAGCTTGAAGACATTATGCTGAGCAACATAAGCCAATCACAAAAGGGAAAATATTGTATGAGCTCACTTATATAAAAAGACAAGAAAAAGCAAATGTACGGAGACCATAGTTTATTAGTGGTTATCAGTGGGGGTAAGGGAGGAGGAAAAGGGGGTTATGGTGGTGGACAAATTGCATTGATGAAGGGTAGGGTTGCACATCCAATTATTGTAATGGCTGTCAATAAGTTGTACACCTGTAAAAATTTGAATTTGCAGAAGTTGTATATGGTATAAATATATACCATACTGTTGCCATCAAGTCCTTTCTGACTCATAGTAATCTTCTAGGACAGAGAAGAATTGCCCCAGAGGGTTTCCAAGGAGCGGCTGGTGGATTCAAACTGCCAACCTTTTAGTTAGCAGCTGAGTTCTTAAGCACTGTGCCACCAGGAGCTCCTATATATATACACACATATATGTAGTTGAGTGATAGACAATAAATAAAAAATACAAAAAGAGGAGTAGCTACTGAGGCTGCTTATGTACAACCAAAACTCTCGTGGGATTTTGTCCTTGGTTTGAAAATTTACGGTCATGGTTTCATGGGACTTCCCAGTTAATTGGTCTAATAATGTGTTTTGTGCTTCTGTTCTACCTCCTAGTTTATTGCGCAGTACCTGGGGTCTTAAAAGCTTGAAAGCTGCTATCTAAGGAACAACAATTTGTCTCTATCCATCTGGAGCAACAGAGAAAGAAGGAAAGTCACGAATAGAAAGACGATATGGAATGTATGGTTAATTGCCTCCACAAACAACTCCCTTGCCATGAGACCATAAGAACTGAGTGGTGCCTGGCTGCCATTACTGAACATTTTGATAAAATGTTTCATAGAGGGAGGCGGGGCCAAGATGGTGGAGTAGTCAGACGCTTCCTGTGGTCCCTCTTACAACAAAGATCTGAAAAAATAAGTGGGCCAATTATATATGAAAATCTAGGAGCCCTGAACATCAAAGGCAAAGTTGAGGAGTTAAACTCAGTGGCAGGGTGAGGGACAGACTATTCAGAAGCAGTGAGGATTGCCAGACCTGACCCAGAGGGAACCAGCACCCTGCAGGCTGGATTGGCTGTCATGCATGGTGAGGCAAGCAGTGGCACTTGGGACATGTTTTCCACATCAGGAAAGACCAAGCAGCAGGGAGTCTACTCAAGCCCCCAAAACCAGTAAAAAATAAGTACATGCATCTAATATCTACCATGCAGATAAAAAAACTCCCCCTTTGGGAAAAACCTCTCTCCTGTTTACCTGCCCCTCCCACCCTGGGCTGGGTCCTGGGCTGGCCTCAGTAATTGCTACGTCCCCTGGGCCAGAAGTAGGACCCGTCACACACCCTGATCCATTCTCCTGGACAAATTAACAAACAGGAAAAAGTAATCTGCCAGCTCCTCTAAGCCAGGAATTCAGAGCAGGTACAGCCCCTTTGCCTAGGCACAGGCATAAGAGGCCTACAGAATTTGAATGCCTTTCAACCCTGCATAGACCTGTGTGGGCCCATTTCAATAGCTTAGGCCCTCATTAGCACAGTACAACAGGGTATATACCCAAAGCCTATTTTCAACTGTGTCGGCTATATGGTGGAGTGGCAGATTCGTAACATCTGACATCACTCTGCCCATTAAGCAGGGTCCTCACCTACCCACATCAGGGGCCTGAGGACTGGTGGCTCCACCCATGCCACCTAGCCACCTGAGACAGGGGTTCAAGAATAAGGGGTGCCTCCTAGTCCTTACAGTCAACAGCATTGGGTGCCCATAACCCAGCTGCAAAATCCACCCACCTACGTGCTCTAGGAACCAGGGACATGCTTTCCCCCCAGACAGTCAGGGGCAGCTGTCATCCCCCTACCTTGCTCAGTGCATGAGCCCCTACTGCAGCTAAATACCTGTGCCTACTCAATCACCCCTGCCCATCTGGAACTGTAGGTGAGAGCCTGCACCACATTTTTGGTGGCTGACTACCTGGACACCTGAGCTGAATCCATACATGAAAAGTAAACAGGCTCCTGGGCTCATATGCCTAGTAACAGCTTTAACTACCTGGTAACAGGACATGTAAGCTTCAAAGCTGCCAACAGTCAAACTAGCTCACATGACCAGCCTATTGGGGCATATCAAAACAAAACAAAACAAGAAGCTAGGACACAGTAAGCAAACATGAAATAAAATAAAATAAATTATTGATGGCTTGGAGACAACAGTCAATATCAAATCACCTAAAGAGGCAGACCATGATGGCTTCAGCAAGTGCCCAAAATAAAGAATCAAGAAACCACCCAGAGGAAAATAACTTCTTGGAATTACTGGAGGTAGAATTCAAAAGATTAACATACAGAACTCTTCAAGAGATCAGGAAGGAAATCAGGTAAAATGCAGAAGAAGTCAAGGAACACACAGGCAAAGCAACAGAAGAACTTAAGAAGGATATACAAGAGCATAATGAAAAATTTAACAGTCTGCAAGAATCCATCGAGAGACAGCAATCAGAAATCCAAAAGATTAACAATAAAATTTCAGAATTAGACAACTCAATAAAAAGTCATAGGAGCAGAATTGAGGCAATGGAAGTCAGAACCAGTGTGATTGGAGATAAAGCACTGGACACCAACTTATTTGTGGAAAAATCAGATGAAAGAATTTAAAAAGTGAAGAAACCCTAAGAATTGTGTGCAACTCTATCAAGAGGAATAATCTACCAGTAATTAGAGTACCAGAATGAGGGGGGGGAACAGAAAATACAGAGAGAATTGTTGAAGATTTGTTGGCAGAAAACTTCTCTGATATCATGAAAGATAAGAAGATATCTATCCAAGATGCTCATTGAACCCACACAAGGTAGATCCCAAAAGAAAGTCATCAAGACATATTATAAACAAACTTGCCAGAACTAAAGATAAAGAGAGAATTTTAAGAGCACCCAGGGTTAAACGAAAAGTCATCTACAAAAGAGAGTCAATAAGACTAAACTCTGACTACTCAGGAGAAACCATGCAGGCAAGAAGACAATGGAATGACATATATAAAGCCTTGAAGGAAAAAAAATTGCCAGCCAACAATTATATATCCAGAAAACTGTCCCTCAAATATGATGGTGAAATTAGGGGATTTCCAGATAAACAGAAGTTTAAGGAATTTGTAAAAATCAAACCAAAAATCACAAGAAATACTAAAGGGAGTCCTCTGGCTAGAAAATCAACTACATTAGATTACAACCCAAGATGAGAACACAGGATGGAATAACCAGATATCAACCCAGATAGGGAAGTCACCAATAAATCAAAGCTAAAACACTGAAAATAGGGAAACAGACATGTCAATATGTAAAGGATGACAACATTAAAACAAAAAAGAGTGACTAAATAATGTAGTCAAAGAACTTTCATATGGAGAGGAAGTCAAGGCAATGTAAAGAAATAAAAGATTGGTTTAAACTTAGAAAAATGGAGGTAAATAATAAGGAAACTAAAAATCCTACACATCAAAATAAAAAAAACAAGAAAAACTTAAAGACTCAGCAAATACAAAATAAACAACAATGAAAAGGATGAAAAGAAAATACATAAAGAAAAACAACTCAGCACAGAAAATTAAGTGGGAAAAAGAAACCATCAACAACACAAAACAAAAGACATCAAAATGACAGCATTAAACTCATACCTATCAATAATTACGCAGAATGTAAATGGACTGAATGCACCAATAAAGAGACAGAGAGTGGCAGAATGGATAAAAAACAATATTTGTCTATATGCTGCCTAGAAGAGACACAACTGAGACTTAAAGATACAAACAAGCTAAAACTCAAATGTTGGAAAAAATATATCAAGCAAACAAAAATCAAAAAAGTGCAGGAGTGGCAATATTAATTTCTGACAAAATAGACTTTAAAGTAAAATTCACCACAAAGGATAAGGAAAGACACTAGATAATGATTAAATGGTCAATACACCAGGAGGACACAACCACAATAAATATTTACATGCCCAATGACAGGGTTCCAAAATACATAAAACAAACTCTAACAGCATTGAAAAATGAGATAAACAGCTCCACAATAACAGTGTAAGACCTCAACAAACCACTTTCAGTGAAGGGCAGAACATCAGGAAGAAGCTCAATAAAGGCATAGAAGATCTAAATGTTGCAATCAACCAACTTGATCTCATAGATACATGTGGAACACTCCACACAATAGCAGCCAAGTATACTTTCTTTTCCGATGCACATGGAACATTCTCCAGAATAGACTACATATTAGGCTACAAAGCAAGCCTTAACAGGATCCAGGAAATCCTAGTGGAAACTCTATGGGGCAGTTCTACTCTGTCCTATAGGGCCGCTATGAGTTGGAATTGACCAGACTTCAACGGGTTTTTGGTTTTAATAAGATCCAAAGCATCAAAACAAAGCATCTTTTCTGACCATAAAGCCATAAAAGTAGAAACAAATAACAGAAAAAGCAAAGAGAAAAAAAAAAAATACCCAAACACATGGAAACTGAACATCTTGCTCAAAAACTACTGGGTATTAGAAGAAATTAAGGATGGAATAAAGAAATTCACAGAATCAAATGTGAATGAAAACATATCCTACCACAACCTTTGAGACACAGCAAAAGTAGCGCTCAGAGGTTAATTTATAGCAATAAATGCACACATCCAAAAAGAAGAGAGGGCCAAAATGAAAAAAAAAAAAAATTAATCCTACAACTTGAACAAATAGAAAGATAGCAGCAAAAGTAGTCCTCGGGCACTAGAAAAAAAAAAAATGAAAGCAAATAATCAAAATTAGAGCAGAATTAAGTGAAATAAAGAATAGAAAAACAATCAAAAGAGTTAATAAGCCAAAAAGCTTGTTCTTTGAAAAGATTAACAAAATCAATAAACCAGTGCCAAACTGACAAAAGAGAAACAGGAAAGGATGAAAATAACCCAAATAAGAAATGAGATGGGAGATATCACAACAGGCCTAACTGAAATTAAAAGAATCCTAACAGAATACTATGAAAAATGGTACTCTAACAAACTTGAAAACATAGAGGAAATGGACAAATTTCTAGAAACACGCTACTTACCTAAACAAACAAACACAGAGGTAGAACAACTAAATACAGCTATAACAAAAGAGGAGATTGAAAAGGTAATTAAAAAACACCCAGCAACAACCAAAAAAAGCCCTGGCTCTGACAGCTTCACTGGAGGATTTTACCAAACTTTCAGAGAAGAGTTAACATCACTACTACTAAAGAGGATAGAAAAAGATGAACTACTCCCAAGCTCATTCTATGAAGCCAGCATAAAACACTAATATCAAAACTAGGTAAAAACCAAAAAAAAACCAAACCCAGTGTCGTCGAGTTGATTCCGACTCATAGCGACCCTATAGGACAGAGTAGAACTGCCCCATAGTTTCCACACAAAAAAAAGTTTCCACAAAAAAAAGACACCACAAAAAAGAATACTACAGACCAATATCCCTCATGAACATAGACACAAAAATCCCCAACACAATTCTAGCCAATAGAATTCAACACATACAGAAAAAATAATTCACTGTGACCAAGTGGGATTCATACCAGTTATGCAGGGATAGTTCAGCATTAGAAAAACAATGAATATAATCCATCACATAAATAAAACAAAAGACAAGAACCACATGATCTTATCAATTGATGCAGAGAAGGCATTTGACAAAGTCCAACACCCATTCATGATAAAAATTCTCAGCAAAATAGGAATAGAAGGGAAATTCCTCAGCATATTAAATGGCGTTTATACAAAGCCAACTCCCAACATCATCCTAAATGGGGACAGTCTGAAAGCATTCCCCTTGAGAACGGGAACCAGACAAGGGTGCCTTTTATCACCACTCCTATTCAACATTGTGCTGGAGGTCCTAGCCAGAGCAACTAGGCAAGAAAAAGATAAAAAGTGCATCCAAATAGGTAAGGAAGAAGTAAAAATATACCTATTTGTAGATGCTATGATCTTATACACAGAAAGCCCCAAAGAATCCACAGTAAAACTGTTAGAACTAATAGATTTCAGAAAAGTATCAGAATAGAAGTAAACATACAAAAATCAGTTGGATTCCTCCACACTACCAAAGAGAACTTCAAAGAGGAAATCACCAAATCAATACCATTTACTATAGCCCCCCAAGAAGATAGAATACTTAGGACATGTAAAAGACCTATACAAAGAAAACTACAAGACACCACTGCAAGAAACCAAAAAAGACCTACATAAGTGGAAAAACATACCTTGCTAAAGGCTAGGAAGACTCAACATTGTGAAAATATCAATTCTACCCAAAGCAACCTACAGATACAATGCAATCCTGATTCAAATTCCAACAGCACTTTTTAATGCTATGGAGATGCCAATCACCAACTTCATATGGAAAAAGAAGAGGTCCTGAATAAGAAAAGCATTACTGAAGAAGAACAAAATGGGAGGCCTCACACTACCTGATTTTCAAACCTATTATACTGCCACGGTAGTCAAAACAGAGTAGTACTGGTACAACAGATACATAGACCAGTGGAACAGAATTGAGAATCCAGATGTAAATTCATCCACCTGTGAGTAGCTGATATTTGACAAAGCCCCAAAGTCTGTTAAATGGGGAAAAGACAGTCTCTTTAACAAATGATGCTGGCATCTGGAAAAAAATGAAACAGGACCCATACCTCACACCATGCACAAAAACTAACTCAAAATTAATCAAAGACCTAAATATAAAATCTAAAACAATAAAGATGATGGAAGAAAATGGCATAAACAGTATACAAAACATTACTAACAATGAGCAAACAGCAGAAGAGAAACTAGGTAAGTGGGAGTTCCTAAAAATCAAACACTTACGCTCATCAAGAGAGTAAAAAGACAATCTACAAACTGGGAAAAAAATTTTTGGCTATGACATATCCCATCAGGGTCTAATCTCTAAAATCTACAAGATGCTGTAAAATCTCAACAACAAAAAGACAAATTACCCAATAAAAAAATGGGCAAAGGAAGGAGATGAGAAGGCAGAGGGAGACAGGAGCTGGCCGAATGAACACGGGAATACAGGCTGGAGAGAAGTAGTGTGCTGCCTCATTTGGGGGAGAGTTTTTTAACTAGGAGTACACAGCAAGGTGCATATATATTTTTGTATGACAGATTGACTTGATTTGTAAACTCTCACTTAAAGCACAATAATAAAAAAAAAAAATAGCTTTCCTGGTAAAGCAACTCTCCCGGAAAAGCAAAACCAGGACATTTATTAAATATACATTAGCTACAAATTGCATGCCAGCGTCAGCATTCAAGTGAAGAAAACAAAGTACACTGAGGCTCCAGAAGGTGTGGTCATTTAGAGATTAACCCTTTACATCCTGTAGAGGGAATATTTACCCAGATCACTTCCTTTTTCTTTCTACTTTTGTTGTTCTTCACTGCCCAATTTGAATAAACTTTCATCCAATCCAAAAAATCAAATGAAGTAAAAAATGGGCAAAGGATATGAACAGGCACTCTTCACCAAAGAAGACATTTCAGGCGGCGAACAGATACATGAGGAAATGCTCACGATCATTAGCCATTAGAGGAATGCAAATCAAAACTATAAAGAGACATCATCTCACCCCAACAAGGCTGGCATTAATCCAAAAAACACAAAATAATAAATGTTGGAGAGATTGTGGACAGACTGGAACATTTATACACTGCTGGTGGGAATGTAAAATAGTACGAACACTTTGGAAATAGAAACCTGGAAATAGAACTACCATAAGATCCAGCAATCCCACTCCTTGGAATACAGTCTAGAGAAATAAAAGCCTTTACATGAACAGATATATGCACACCCATGTTCATTACAGCACTACTCACGACAGCAAAAAGGTGGAAACAACCTAGGTGCCCATCAATGGAGGAATGCATAAGCAAATTATGGTATATTTACACAATGGAATACCACGCGATGATAAAGAATAATGATGTATCTGAGAAACATCTCATAACATAGATGAATTGGAAGGCATTAAGCCTGGCTACCACCAATGACCGCCCTGACAGGGAACACTACAGAGTCCCTGATGGAGTAGGAGAAAAGCGGAGTCAGAACTCAAATTCTGCTAAAAAGTCAGACTTAATGGTCTGACTGAGACTGGGGGAACCCCAGAAGACATTTCCCCTGGACTCTCTGTTAATCCAAAATTAAATCATTCCTGAAGCCAACTTTGCAGACAAAGATTAGACTGGACTGTAAGACATCAAATGGTACTTGTGCAGAGCATGCTTCTTGGTTCAAGTAGATAAAAAAAAAAAAAACTTACATGAGACTAAATGAGCAGCTCCTGTATGGAGGCGAGATGAGAAGACAAAAACGGACAGCAGCTGGTTGAATGGACAGGGGAAATCTGGGGTGGGATGGAGGAGTGTGCTGTCACGTTATTGAGGGAGCAACTAGGGTCACATAACAATGTGTGTATACATTTTTGTTTGAGAAACTAACTTGAGCTGTAAACTTTCACTTAAAGTATAATAAAAAAGAAAAAAAAATTCTTAGAGGAATTCTGATCCAAAGGAGTAAAAACGTAGAACAGAATTTCAAAGCCTCATGGACTCCATACTTTCTGGAGTTATGTAGAGTGAATGAACCCCTGAAACTATTGCCCTGCGATAGTGTTTAAACTTTAAACCAAAAATATCCCCTAAAGTCATCTTAAAACCAAACAATAGGTTATCTTAACTAGTAAAACAGATCTGCCTTGAGCTCTTTTAATGCCTATCTCTATAGGGTCAAATTGACAACAGCAACTGAAAATATTGGATAGGAACCTAAGGAGGTGGAGAGTTCATGCTAATGCGAGAGGAACAATTCAGGAAGAGAGGGTGAGAATAGGTGCACAACTCAGAGAATGTAATCAATGTCACTGAATTGTAAACGTAGAAACTGTTGAACTGGTGTACGTTTGCTGTGTATATTCTCAACAACAACAAAATAAATAAAATTTAGAAGAAAAAAACAAAGAAAGAAAGAAACAAACAAAAACTACTTGAGATACCAGTTCACATCCACTAGGGTGGCTAGGGAAGCCCTGGTGGCGTAGTGGTTAAGTACTACAGCTGCTAATCAAAAGGTCGGCAGTTCGAATCTGCCAGGTGCTCCTTGGAAACTCTAAAGGGGCATTTATACTCTGTCCTATAGTGTTGCTATGAGTCAGAATCATCTCGAAGGCAGTGGGTGGGTAGGATGGCTAGAATAGAAAAGATAGTAACAATTGTTGGCTAGAATATGAAGTAAATGGAACTTTCATACAATGTTGGAGGTGGTATAAAATGGTTTAACTCCTTTAGAAAACAGTCTGAAAGAACCTTAAATGATTAAACAGAGTTACCGTATGAGCCAGCAATTGTACATCTAAGGTATATACCCAAGAGAAATGAAAACATCTCCACACAAAAACATGTACGTGATTATTTACGGCAGCATTATTCGCAATAGCCAAAACATGGAAACAACCCACATGTCTTTCAACTGACAATTACCCGGTGGATTCGAACTGCCAACATTTTGGTTAGCAGCCGAGCCCTTAACCACGACTGATAATTGGATAAGCAAAATGTGGTATATTGAATATTACACAGCCTTAAAAAGGAATGAAGTACTGATACATTAAACAAGCAGAAAACCTTGAAAACACTATGTTGCATGAAACAAGTCAGTCACAAGAGAACACATTGTGTGATTGCATTCATATTTAAATAAAACCTCTATAATTAGGGAAATCTATGGAGACCGTGGTGGTGCAGTGGTTAAGTGCTATGGTTGCTAACCAAAAAGGTGGCAGTTAAAATCCACCGACCATTCCTTGGTAAGCCTATGTGGCAGTTCTACTCTGTCCTATAGTGTTTCTATGAGTCAGAATAGACTCGACGGCAATGGGTTTTTTTGTTTATTGATTTAAAAAAAAATTTTTTTTTTATAGAAACCAAAAATGGATTATTGATAGTTTAAGGCTGGGGAGATTGTGAATTAAGGAAGGATGATAGCTAAAGGGGCAAGAGATTTTTTTTGTGGTGAATAAAATGTTCTAGAATTGACTGTGATGATGGTTGCACATATTTATGAGTATACTAAAAATCAATGGACTATAAAAATCATTGTGTCTCTGGTTTTCTTTGTTCTCTTTTGCTGCAGACAGGGTGGGACCAGTAGACATATCTTGGATTGCTGCTCACAAGTATTTTTTCTTTCTTTCTTTTTTTTATTGAACTTTAAATGAAGGTTTATAGAACAAACCAGTTTCTCACCAAACGGTTAGTATACACATTGTTGTATGACATTGGTTAATAACCCCATGACATGTTAACACTCTCTCTTCTCAACGCTGGGTTCCCTATTACCAGCTTTCCTGTTCCCTCCTATATTCCAGTCCCTGCCCCAGGGCTGGTGCGCCCCTATAGTCTTATTTTGTTCTGTGGGCCTGTTCAATCTTTGGCTGAAGGGTGAACCTCAGGAGTGGCCTCACTGCTGAGCTGAAAGGTGTCCGGGGGCCACACTCTCAGGGTTTCTTCAGTCTCTGTCAGGCCAGCAAGTCTGGTCTTTCTTTTTGGGTTAGAATTTTGTTCATTTTTTCCCAACTCTGTCCGGGACTCCCTGTTGTGACCCCTGCCAGAGCAGCCAGTGGTGGTAGCCGGACATCATCTAGTTGTTCTGGACTCAGTCTGGTGGAGACCGTGGTAGATGTGATCCATTAGTCCTTTGGACTAATCTTTCCCTTGTGTCTTTAGTTTTCTTCATTCTTCCTTGCTCCTGAAGGGATAAGACCAGTGGAGCATCCTAGGTGGCTTTTAAGACCCCAGATGCTACTCACCAAAGTAGAATGTAGAACATTTTCTTTATAAACTCTGTTATGCCAGTTGAGCTAGATGTTCCCTGAGACCATGGTCCCCACAGCCCTCAGCCCAGCAATTCCATCCCTCAGGGAGTTTGGTCGTGTCTATGGAGCTACCACGGTCCTGCCTTGTACAGGCTATGCTGGCTTCCCCAGTATTGTGTACTGTCTTACCCTTTGCCAAAGTTATCACTTATCTACTGTCTATCAAGTGTTTTTCCATCCCCACCCCTCCCCTCCCTTATAACCATCAAAGATTGTTTCTTTTTGTATGTAAACCTTTTCATGAGTTTTTACAGTAGTGGTCTCATACAATATTTGTCCTTTTGTGATTGACTTGTTTCACTCAGCATGATGTCCCCCAGATGCATCCATGTCCCCCAGATGCATTATGTGATGCTTCACAGATTCATCGTTGTTCTTTAATGTTGTGTAATGCTCCACCGTGTGTATGTACCACAGTTTGTTTATCCATTCATCTGTTGATGGACATCTAGGTTGTTCCCATCTTTTTGCTATTGTGAAAAATGCTGCAATGAACATGGGTGTGCATATATCTGTTCGTGTGATGACTTTTATTTCTCTAGGATATATTCCTAGGAGTAGGATTGCTGAATCATATGGTATTTCTATTTCTGGCTTTCTAATGAAGCACCATATTTTATTTCTTACTCTTCCTGTTTTTAATTTCTACTTTGATGGCATTGTGGTCACAGATGTTGCTTTGCATTATCTCAATGTTTTGGATTTTGTTGAGGGTTGCTTGTGACCTAAGATGTGGTCTATTCTGGAGAACGTTTATGAGCATTGGGAAAGAATGCGTACTTTGCAGCTGTTGGGTGGAGTGTTCTACATAGATCTATGAGGTCGAGTTGGCTGATTGTGCTCTTTAGCTCTTCTGTATCTTTGTTGAGTTTCTTTCCAGGATGTCCTGTCCTTTACTGAGAGTGGCCATGCTGAAGTCTCCTACTATTATTGTGGAACTGTCAATTTCTGTTTTCAGTGCTGTTAGAGTATGTTTTATGTATTTTGGAGCCCTGTCATTGGGTGCATAGATGTTTATTATGGTTAAGTCTTCATAAAGGATCATCTCTTTAATGATTGTACAGTGCCCTTCTTTGTCTTTTATGGTAGATTTTGTTTGAAAATCTATTTTATCTGAGATTAGTATTGCCACTCCTGCTCTTTTTGGTAATCATTTTCTTGGTATATTTTTTTCCATCCTTTGATTTTTAATAAATTTACATCTTTGTTTCTAAGGTGCGTCTTGTAGATGGCATATTGATGGGTCCTGTTTTTTTTATCCATTCTGTCACTCTGTGTCTCTTTATGGACACATTCAGGCCATTTACATTCAATATAATTATTGATAGGTGTGAGTTTATTGCTGTCATTTTGTAGTGCTTTTTTTTGTGGTGCTAACATTTTCTTTGTTCCTCGTACTCTCCTGTGCTGAGTTCCCTTTTTTTTTTTTTTTTTGTGGATTTCTTTTTCATTTGTTCTGTTTTTGTAAATTTTGTTTTTACTGAGACTTTATGTTTTCCTTCTTTTTTTTTTTTTGATGAGTAGGTTTGTTAACTTTCTCTGTGGTTACCTTGAAATTTACCCTTATCTTCCTAGGTTTGAACCAGTCTATTATTACTTGGTATCACCTCGCCTTCCTCTCCATTAGAACGTTCTATACCTATACCTTTTATTCCCTCTTTTATTGTTCTGATGTTGCTGTCATTTACAGGTTAACCTCTCTCATTCCCTGTTGCAAATGTTTTGGTTTTGGATAGTCCTTGAGAGCGCATTTCCTAGGTTGGTATCTGGCTGGTACAGCCTTGTGTCCTAGATTTAGGTTGTGGTCTAATGTTGTTTGTTCTCAGATCAAAGGACTCCCTTTAATAATTCTTGTAAATTTGGCTTAGTTTTTGCATATTCCCTTAATTTCTGTTTATTTGGAAATGTCCTAATTTCACCATCATATTTGAACCAAAGTTTTGCAGGATATAGTATTCCTGGTTGGCAATTTTTTTTCTTTCAAGGGTTTATATATGTCATCCCATTTCCTTCTTGCCTGCATAATTTCTGCCAAATAATCAGAGTTTAGTCTTGTTGTTTCTTGACTGCATGTGACTTTTTTTTTTCTCGAGCTGCTCACAGGATTTTTTCTATGTCTTTGGTTTTAGCAAGTGTGATTATGATATGCCTTGGTGTTTTTCTTTTGGGGTCTATCTACACGGGATTCGTTGAGCTTCTTGGATGGTCAGCTTTTCATCCTTCATGATGTTAGGTAAGTTTTCTGTGAGCAATTCTTCCATGATCCTGTCTGTGTTTTCTGTTTTCTCCCCCTGTTCTGGAACTCTGATCACTCACAAATTTTTGTTTTTGATTGTATCCCACGTAATTCTCAGGGTTTCTTCATTTTTCTTCATTCTTTTTTCTGATTTTTCCTCAAACAGAGTTGTATCCAAGTGTTTGTCTTCAAGTTCGCTGATTCTGTCTTCCATCATTTCAAACCTGCTCCTCAGTCCACTGTACATTTTTGAAATCTTGTTGTTTATCTCTTGGATTTCTAATTGTAGTTTTTGTATGATTTCAAGTTGTGAATTTATTTTGAATTTTGGTCCTGTATTACTGTCCTGAATTGTTCCATTTTTTTTCCCCGTATTTTACATGAATTTATCTGCTTTTTCCATGATTTTGTCTATTTTTTCCTCATTTTTGTTGGCTTTTTCCTTCAACTCTTGGATTGGTCCAAATATTAGAGATTTGAATTCCCTGTCAGGCAGTTCTGGTGCCTTTTCTTCTACTGGAAAGTCATCTGGTGCTTTGTTTTGGATGCCTACTAGAACCATCATGTCCTGTTTTTTTTTTTATATATGCTTTGATATTTTCTGCTGTCTTTGGGACATTCAGTAGTTATTTTCTTTGTTTCTTGATTGTAGTTTTTTTGTTTCATGTTGCTTTTTGTTTTATTTGTTTATGTCTGAGCAGGCAGGCTGTGCATTCTTTATTGTTTGCTCATCTGTAGTCATGATACTTTTGACTGGGCAGGGCCAGTCAATCAGCTTTTGAGCAGCAGGGAAGATCCAGCTGAAGGGGAGAAGCTGTGATGGGTTGTTTGTGGCAAATACTACAGGCTGACAGGGCAGGCCAGGAATCAGTGCTGGACAGTTTCCAGTAGGTGTGCCTGTGCTGCTCAGGGGTGTGATGTTCAGTGCATGGTGCAGGCAGGCAGGAAAGAAGGAAGAGGTTGTGATGTGTGGAGCTACTAGGGGTATTGGAAAGAGGAGAGAGAGGAGAGAGAAACAGGAGCCAAAAACAAACAAGCAAAGAAAGAAAGAAAAAAGTGCAAAGGGAGCTTGTCATTGTAGTGGAGGGATGAGAAATGGAGAAAAGCAAAAATGAGGAAAAAAAAGAAAAAAGGAAAAAGAAAGAAAAAGTAACTAGATAAAAATTTGGGAAAGAAAGAAAGAAAAGAAAAGCTCCCAGGAGTCCCAGAGTCCTACCATTGGGGCTGTTAAGACCAGGGAAATGGCTCCCAGGCTAGGCTGCACAGTATAGCCTGGCTAGAGGGGGTATAGATGTCACACGGCACCAGGTATTCAGGAGACAGGAAAAGAAGATAAGTGTAGCAAGATGAGAACTGAGAAATGAAGAAAGACAGAAAGGGAAAAAGAGAGAGAAAAGAAAGAAAGGAAAAAAGAAATGTTCCCAGGGATCCCACCTATGCAGCTGGACAGATTTGGGGAGTGGCTCCTAAGGTATGCAGTGCAGCCTGGGTAACAGGGACTCCCAAGCTGAAAAAGAGAAGGAATACAAAAAAACAAAACAGGCAAAGCAAAACAAGGCCAAAAAAAACAGCCCCAGGGATTCCACCAGCATGGTGTCACAGGCTGGAGAAGTGGTTCCCCAGTCCGCAAATCCAAGTGGAATGGACATTGCACTTCCTGGCTGGCCAACCCACCACAGAAGCCAGAAAGCTTAGAGGTAGAGCAACGGGTAGAGAATGGGGGTAGGAAAGCATGTATCACTGGTTACTGAGTGCTCTGTTTCCTGCTGGGAGTTCCCTGAAGCTGCTTTCCCATGCTCTCTGTCTGCCAATCTCTTACAGGGTCCCTGGATCCATGCTTTAGCCGATGGGGCCCTCTGCATGTATATCTCCTCTCTGTCTGTCCTCTGTCAGTTTCTTATTCCGTTCAGTGCTTGGCTGAGTTCTTTATCTACTCATCTGACACTTCAGGTTCCAGGAATGATGTTTGTCTCTGTTTTACTTAGTTTTTCAGGTCTTTTCTGTAGAGGGACAGTATGGTGCTTCTGTCTATGGCACCATGTTGGCCAGAAGTCCTGCTCGCAAGCTTTTAAGACCCCAGACAGTACTTACCAAAGTATGATGTAGAGCATTTTCTTTATGAGCTATGTTATGACAATTGAGCTACATGTCCCCTGAGACCATGGTCCCCAGCCCTCAGCCCAGTATCTAGGTCCCTCGGAGAGTTTGGGTGTGTCTATGAATCTTCTATAATTTTGCTTGGTCAAGTTATGCTGATTTCTACATGAGTCTTTATATTTAAAGTAGGGTTCTTATAGGCAATAAATAGTTCGATTTGTTTCTATTTTATTATTACCATTCTATCTGTGAGTCTCTGTCTTTTAATTGTTATGTTTAGACCATTCACATTTAAAGTGATTATTTATATAGTGGTATTAATAGCATATGGTCAAGAACCAATGGTACTGAAGGAAAAAGTACATGTAGCACTGAAGACACTGGAAAAAAAAAAATCCCAGGAATTGACAGAATACCGAGATGCTTCAACAAACAGATGCAGCGCTGGAAGTGGTCATTAATCTATGCCAAGAGATTTGGAAGACAGCTACCTAGCCAAATGACTGGAAGAGATCCTAATTTGTGTCTATTCTAAGGAAAGTTGATCCAACAGAATGAGGAAATTACCAAACAATACCATTAATAACACACACGAGTAAAATTTTGCTTAAGACCATTCGAAAGTTGTTGCAGCAGTACATCAACAGGGAACTGTCAGATTCAGAAGAAAGAGGATGTGGAATGAGGGATATCATTGCTGATGTCAGATGGTTCCGAGCTGAAAACAGAATATCAGAAAAAAGTTTATCTGTGTTTTATTGACTATGCAAAGGCATTTGATGTGTGAATTATAACAAATTATGAAGAATGGGTATTCTAGAACACTTAACTGTGCTCACAAAGAACCTGTATGTACATAAATCAAGAGGCAGTCATTCAAATAGGACAAAAGAATACTGCATGGTTTAAAATCAGGAAAGTCATGGACAAATTGTATCCTTTCACCATACTTATTAAGTCTCTATGCTGAGCAAACAATCTGAGAAGCTGGAGTATATGATGAAGAATGTGGCATCAGAATTGGAGGAGGACTCATTAACAACCTGCATTATGCAGATGACACAACCTTGCTTGCTGAAAGTGAAGAGGACTTAAAGCACTTAACTGATGAAGATCAAAGACTACAGCCTTCAATATGAATTACACCTCAACATAAAGAAACCAAAACTCCTCACAACTGGACCAATAAGCAGCATCATGATAAATGGAGAAAAAACTGAAGTTGTCAAGGATTTCATTTTACTCGAATCCACAATCAACACCCGTGGAAGCAGCAGTCAGGAAATCAAACGATACATTGCATTGGACAAATCTGCTGCAAAAGACCTCTGTTAAAAAGCAAAGATGTCACTTTAAGGACTAAGGTCTGCCTGACCCAAGCCATGGTGTTTTCATCTGCCTCATATGCAGGGAAAAGCTGGACAATGAATAAGGAAGACCAAGTAAGAATTGACGCCTGCGAGTTATGGTGTTGGCAAAGAATGTTGAATATGCTATGGATTGTCAGAAGAGTGAACAAATCTGTCTTGGAAGAAGTACAGACAGAATGCTCCTCAGAAGCAGAGTGGTGAGATTTCTTCCCACATGCTTGGAAACGTTATCAGGAGGGACCAGTCCCTGGAGAAGGACATCATGCTTGGTCAAGTAGAGGGACAAGGAAAAAGGAAGACCTTCAAGGAGATGGATTGACAGAGTGGCTGCAACAATGAGTTTAGGCATAACAATGATTATGAGGATGGAGGACTGGGGAGTGTTTCATTCTGTCGTACATAGGATAGCTGTGTTAGTTATCTAGTGCTGCTATAACAGAAATACCACAAGCAGACGGCTTTAAGAAAGAGAAATTTATTTCATCACAGTAAAATAGGTTAAAAGTCCAAATTCAGGGTATTAGCCCCAGGGGAAGCCTTTCTCTTTCTGTTGGTTCTGGAGGAAGGTCCTTGTTCTCAATCTTCCCCTGGGCAAGGAGCTTCTCAGGCACAGGGACCCTTGGTCCAAAAGACATGCTCTGCTGCCAGTGCTGCTTCCTTGTCTCTCTGCTTGTTTCTCTCTTTTATAATCTCAGGAGATTGCCTCAAGACACAACCCAGTCTTGTAGATTGAGACCTGCCTCACTAACACAATTGCTGCCCATTCTCCCTCGTTAACATCATAGAGGAAGGATTTACAACATATAGGAAAATCACACAATACTGGGAATTATGGCCCAGCCCAATTGATATACACATTTTTGGGGGGACATAATTCAATCCATGACAATGGCTATGAGTCAGAACCTAGTCAATGGCACCTAACAACAACAATTAAAGTCTACCAGTATGTATCTGTAACTGGTTTTTATGCACTGGCCATGTTCCTTCTTTTTTGTCCTCCACTTTTCTTCTGTGCTTTCTGGTTTTAATTGAGCACTGGATATGATTTCATTTTCTCTTCTCTTTTAGTGGATGACTGTAACAAAGAGAAATTTATTCTCTCACAGTGTAGGAGTCTAGAAGTCTGAATTCAAGGTGCCAGCTCCTGGGGAAGGCTTTCTCTCTGTGTCCACTCTGGGGGAAGATCCTTGTTGTCAATCTTCCCCAGTTGAGGAACTTCTTAGTGCAGGGAGCCTGGGTCCAAAGGACATGTTATTCTCCTGGCTCTTGGTTCTTGGTGGTATGAGGTCACCATGTCTCTGCTCACTTCTGTTTTATATCTCAAAAGAGATTGGCTTAAAACACAATCTAATCTTGTAGATTGAGTTCTGCCTCATTAACATAACTGCCTCTAATCATGCCTCATTAACATCATAGAGGTAGGATTTACAACACATAGGAAAATCACATCAGATGACAAGATTGTGGACAATCACACAATACTGGGAATCATGGCGTAGCCAAGTTGACACATATTTTGGGGGGACACAATACAAACCATGACACCATATCAACTACAATTCTTTTTAAAAAATTTTAGTGGTTACCCTGGAGTTTTCAATATACACTTCCAAATAATATAAGTGCACTTTTAAATAACAATATACTTGCTTCACAAGTTGTATGAACACATTATAACAGAGTGTTCCTCTCTCTTCAACTCTGCTCTTTTTAAATTTTACTCATCCATAAGGTATAATAACCTGATATAATATCACTATTACTTTGAACAAATTGTTATTCTTAGATCAATTAAGAATAAGAACAGTAAAATATTTTATTTAATGTTATTTATTCATTCTCAAATGTTCTTCCTATCTTTATGTCGATACAAGTCTCTGACATATAGGTATAATATTCCTTCTCTAAAGAACTCCTTCGAATATTTATTGCATGACAGATCTAGTGACAAAAAATTAACTCAATTTTTCCTTGCCTAAAAAAATATTTCTGATTAATTTTTGGAAGATAATTTTGCTGGATATAGAATTCTAAGGAACTCTGGTGGTGCAGTGGTTAAATAACTCAGCTGCTAACTGAAAGATTGGCTGTTTGAACCTACCAGCCACTACACAGGAGTGTAAAGATTTACAGCCTTGAAACCATACAGAGCAGTTCTACTGTATCCTATAGGGTCACTATTAGTCAGAATTGACTCAACGGACTATTAGGTTATAGAATCCTAGATTGGTGATTTTCTCCTTTTGACACTTTAAATATTTCACTCCACTTTCTTATTATATGCATGTTTTCTAAAAAAAAAAAAAAGAGGAGGCCGGTATAATTCTTATTCTTATTCCTCCACAGGAAAGTTGTTTTAAAAATTTTTTTTTCCTCTATGTGTTCTTACATTCATCCAACTCATGTCACTATGAGTTGGAATCAACTCAATGGCAGTGGCTTTGGGTTTTTTTGGGGGGGGGTTCTTTCACAATTTTCTCTTTGTGTTTTATTTTCTGCAGTTTGAGTATGATATGGAACAATGAAGATTATTTATTTATTTGGTATTTATTCTGCTTGGTGTTTTATGAGTTTCTTGGATCTGTGGTTTGTTGTGTCACTGATTTGGGGAAAATTTCAGCCATTATTTCTTTAAATATTTCTTCTGTTCTCTCTTCCTTTTCCTTCTGATATTCCTATTATGTATATCTTACACTTTTTGTACTTTCCCCATATTGTGTACATAATGTTCTGTTTTTTTTTTTTTTTTCTGTTATTTTTTCTCTTTACTTTTCAGTTTGGAAAATTTCTATTTACATATCTTCAATCTCACCAATTCTCTTCTCAGCCATGTCTGGTCTATTGATGAGCCCATCAAAGGCATTATTCATCTCTGTTACAGTGTTTTTGATTTCTAGCATTTCCTTTTGATTCTCTCTTAAGAGTTTTCATATTTCTGCTTACATTATTCAACGGATCATGCATATTGTCCAATTTTTTTCATGCTAGCCCTTAGCATATTAACCAGGTTGTTGTTTTTAGGTGCTGTTGAGTCGATTCCAACTTGTAGCAACCCCATATGACAAAGTAGAACTGCCCCATAGGATTTCCTATACTATAATCTTTACAAGAGCAGATCAGCAGATCTTTTCTCCCACAGAGAGAGTTTGAATTGGGGGGTTCAAACCACCAACTTAGCAACCAAGTGCTTAACCATTACACTACCAGGGCTCCTTTTAAATTTCCTGTCTGATAAATCTAAATTCTCTGCCATATCTGTTTGGTTCTAATCCTTTCCCTTCTCTTTAAGCTCTGTTTGAACGTTTAGCATGCCTTATAATTTTTTGTTGAAAGCCTGATATAAAGTACTGGGTAAAAAGAACTGTGGTAAACAGGCATTTAGTTTGAGGGTTTTTGATTATCTGGCCAGGAGTTAGGTTCTGTTTATTTTTTTGCTGTAGCTATAGGTTTCAGAGGCTTAAGTTTCTTCTAGTGTCCTTGTTTTTGTTTCCCTGTTTTTATGGGGTTTCCCTAGGGACTCTTTCTTAAATAGATTCGGAGCATTGAAGCTTATTCAGCTATAATTCCCTGTTATTATATAGGAACTTTGTTGATGTAGTCGTAACATGTAGGGGGAGAGGAGGCATTCTATAATTGTATGATTAGGTTCTAGTATTTTAGTGAGCATGTGCTGCTGGGCTCCACAGTGCTTCTCAGCTTTGTTTCTACCCTCCCTTAGGTGAGATAGGAAGAGAATGCTGCAGTTGGGTGTTTTATGTTCCCAGCATTGGTTAGGTTCTGGTAAAAACTTATTGGTTGTGCTACTGTAAATTAGTTTCCCTTGAGGGAAGGCCTTTGTTAAGGAGAAGAGAATGCCATGGGAATATTTCATTCACCTCCCCATGTCAGAAGCATGAGGGGATTTTTCTGCAATTATCACTCTGAGAACCTGGTGTGGCTTCTGGAGGTAAAATTCAGGAAATTGTTGGGTACTCTAAGGCTGAACTCCCAGGAGTTTTTATCTCTCACACTGGTTTACACTAAAAAAAAAAAAAAATTTTTTTTTTTTTTTTTTTTTTACCCTAAGTCTCCAAAATTTAGTCAACTACCCGTACCCTTTAAGTGTTCCTACCAGTTGCTGGCTCCTTCAATTCTTTTATGCCTTGTGAACTCGATTTCCTGAATAATCTAAGCTGTTGCTTTTCAGTTTGTGCAGCTTTTGTCTTGTTAAGATGGCTTTCAAGCTCTTTGCATGGTATACCAGAAACCAGAAGTTCTATCATAGTATTTAACATGAATCCAAATGCCTAAAGGACATTCCAATCATGTTATTGTGAGACCTCAGAGTAAAGCAGTTAAATACTTTGAGGCATTTCAGAATTCAGTGCTCTGACATACAGGCAGAGTATAACCCACAGTCTCAGTGAGAAGATCTACAAACACTCAAACATTTACTTCGAATTGAAAGTAATCAATGGTGACAGTTGAATCAGAATGGCAGTATTTTAAAAACTAAATTCTTTATTTAAACCCTGTCAGTTTCCTTGAAAGACAAAAAATAGGTAATAAATGTCATAAAGACTGAATTTTCTATGACATTTACCTTTTTTTTTTTTTTTTTTTTTACCCACTCAGGGCACTTGGATTTTGAATATGGTAATCGGGTACCATTCTCTTTGTTAATATATTTTCCTTTAATAAAGGAATTCTTTAATTTGCAACTTTATAATGGTTACCAAACAAGGACTGGCGTCAATAATGAAATCTATTTCACATATTTACAGTGATATAAACTGCCTCACAATGGCTTCCGATTTCAGTGTCTTCTTCCTTCTCCTTCATTCCTTGGAATGATTAGCTTTAACCTGAGAGGGTTTAGGAAACGTGTGTTGCTTAGGCTGAGTCCTCTTCTCGGAGTCTTATATTGCTCTTGTCCTACCCTGTCTGATGTGCATTGAAATATCTCCCTTTCACTTCAGAAATGTTATTGCTAATATTAGACTTAAGTATGCACTTGACCAGAGCTCATTTTTTAAGTATTATATCTCTTCTATTGAATTCCATGAGAAGCTAAGTGTTTTTCTGAAACATTTAGCAAAATGATGACTGTCCCTTTGTGATTCTGCAGCACAGCCTCTCAGTGGATTGTCACAGTGTACAAAAATTTCAAAGGCACTTCATGACACTTCCTATGCCACAACATAAAATATCCTTTCTTGGAGCCAGAGCTCAGGTGACATGTGGGTTAAAGAAGTATTTAAAAAAATATTACCTCTCTTGTATACTGTGTTTCAGAAAAAAAAGTGCAGGTTTTAGTGAAGCAACTAATAAATGACTCATCTTTATAAAGAATGATTTTAAAAACTACTCAGTAGGTTGAATTCCAAATTTACAAATAAGATGATAAACAATACCTATATTAGTTCTAATTCCAGACAGGCTCATCTGATTCTTACCAAGGTTTTATGTGGACAGCAGCTTGATACCTGTAAAATTTGAAAATTCTAATGGCAATTGTTTAGGCAGATTTTTCTTGAACTTTATCAATCTCGAATTACCTGTTTCACTGCCTCCATATATTCATACCCATCAGCCAGCACACATAAATTTTTCACTTGTGGAATATGATCACTGTGTGTGCGTAAGAGAATTGGATGATAGAATTCAGAAATGTAAACTGTCACAATTTAACTTAAAAAAGATATAAAATAACTAAGGCAGATTAATAAAATAATAAAAATAAGTTATTCCAGTGTTAGGAGTTTCTTTGAGAAACTCAATCAAGTATAACAGAGGACTGTGTCATAGTAACATCAGAACACCATAGGTCCACCTATTATCACTACAGTATCAAAATTCCTTCTCTGTGCAAGATAAACATAAGCCTCTATCTACAAAACTGTATCTCACCAGCTGGTTTTCTGGAGTTCTCCACTTAAGTGTTCTATCCCCTTCAGTTTAAGGATAAGGGTAAAGAGTGTGTGCCCCTAGATGCCTGTTTAAATGCCATTATTCTCTATGTTCCACATAGTCTCTTTATTATTTCAGGCTTTGGGAGCCAACTCTTTCCAAAAATTATCCATTCCTTAATACAGCCCTGGGAAAAAATTGCTTCTGCTCTTAGGTGGTCGAGGTTTACTAAGTCAATGCTGTATGTATGTTGGTTATTCAATTAATGTTTGTTAAATTGAACAACTAATTGTCTTTGAATTTCTGAACCATTTTCACCCAAGTAACTGAAAGTTGTAAAACTAGTATCAAAATCTTAACACTTGGAAGTGCTAGTTTATAATGAGCCAGATCTTACCAGGGCTTAAGTTTTGAGCAGGCATGGTTAGATACTTTTAGAAGTTATATTAACTCTTTAAAATCACAAGGGATCCATTTAGTAAATTGCTAGTTCTGTGCTAATTTGTGTAGCTGACTTGCTCTAATTTTTAATTGGGATGGAAACTCGGTAGGGCACAGTAAATGATCAAAACTATTGGGAAGACTATATGTGAATAAGCCAGATTATAACTGGACATTATCTGGAACTTGATGGTTTACAAAATGCTTGCAATAGTGTACAGTCTAAAGTGCATACTCTTAAATTTAGTAATTCAAGCAAGATATAAAATTAAGATAGAGCTTTTTACTCACATAGCAGTCTAGAGGTTATAAAGGTACATGACAGAGAGATGCAGCTGTGTTTTCTCCATCTCGTTACTCAAGTCAGCAGTGAACTGCTGATGTAGAGGTGGTGAGGGCAACTCTGCTCCATGATATCATCCATGGACTCAGGACCCTTCTATCCTGTTGCCTTGCTGTGTTTTAAGGTGTTATCTTCATTCCGAGTCAAAGCTATTTCATATCAGTATATCTGCTTTCCAGTTTTCAGGAAGGAAAGAAGGAAGGAATTGGAGAGGTGACAATCAATTTTAAGGAATTAGTAGTCATTTATTTCTACTCATATTCCATTGGTAGAAACCTAGTCACACGTCCACTCCTAACTGCAAGTGGTGTTGGTTGGTTAAGGGGTCTCTCCTGAGTAGTCATATGCCCTGCTAAAACTTGGTGAGCTTTCATGACTAAAAGGGAGAATGGAGAATGGTTCTCTGGATGAAAGTAAGACTGGATATGGTGGCAGTTACTGACACAGGGCTCGCAGATGATCTCATTTGACTCTCACAGTGATCTAGTGGTTAAAAGCTTGTTGTTTTCTTGTATTTTGTAGAGGAAGAAATTAAAACTGTAAAAAGAAAAATAAGTTTAAATTTGTATCTATTATAACAGAAGGCAATAGATAATTTCTAAAAGAGATAAACAAATAAATATCAAAATAAATACTAAAAAAAAATAAAATAAATACTAGAGGAGGTAAATGACAGAAGGCACTTAAAGAGCTTAAAATGAATGCCTTTGGGGGTCAAGACTTGACAGCTGGGGAGGGCGTGCAAGAGACTACTGGTTTTCATTGTAAATCATTTGGTTAAATCTAATTTGTTTAACCACATGCATATTTTTATAGGAGTTAAAAATATAAAGAACACTATATATATATAAAACTACCAACTGTAATTTAAACAGATTGCTTCCACTTATCTCTAATGGCCCTTGATACTACTAATCTTGCCTCTGAAAGTTTTCTAGAGAATGTTAAATTCCAAATCCTAATGTCCATTTGAAAACAGTTATATTAAAAAATTTTATCTTGTCACACTTAATTCAGTCCTTGCTGCTTCTGCATCAGAAGTTCACCACAGATTTGAGTAGCTAGATGGAGAAAACACAGAAGTGTTATGCTTTATTTTGCTGAATATTAGGTAACTACCAATCTCAACTAGTAATGTCCTTCGCCCAGTTCTAGTCAACTTGGGTAACTGGTACAGGGAAGGAATCTAGAGACCGTGATGGTCTTAGAGGTTACTGTATTTCTAGTTAACCTATGAGGCTTATCTATGACACCCTTGGCAAATGCAGCATCTTAAACTTTTCAAGTGATGGGGAGCTCGCAATCTGACAAGGCATTCATTCTACCCCCTAAATATGTTCCACAGCTCTCTACCTCACTCCATCTCCAAGCTCTCAATTTGTGTCATCTGTCCCCTCTCACCACCCTCCATTCTTCATAGAACAGCTAGTTCAAACTCTTTAAAATTACACATTTGATCTGGTACACTTCTATTTTCAGAGATTCCCCATTTTCCCTATGATAAAGCCCAAGTTCCTTACACCCTTTCTCCTCTCTGAGCTTTTCCACATGCTGTTCCTTATGCCTGGAACAATTTTCTATTCCTGGACCAATCATCTTAGGTATTTTCAGTTGTCAACTTACTGTTTCTTCTTCCGGGAATCTGTCTCATATACTGTAGACTGGGTTGTTATTGTTGTAGCTGCCGTCAAGTTGGCACCTGATTCATGGTACCTGATCCATGCACGATGAGATCAGGCCATTGTAATTCATAAGGTTTTCATTAACTGTTACGGTCCCTATTTTATGTGTTCCAATAACATCCTTGCACTTTCTCTATAATGCTAGCAATCACACTAAGTTGTAATTACCTGTTTGCCTTTCCCACTAAATAGTAAACCCCCTGAGGGAAAATATCATGTCAGTCACATTCATGGCTGTATCTTCAGCACTTTGCCCTGTGGCTGGCACTTAGTACAGTTTTGAATGAATGCCACTGCTTTAATTCCTAGATTTTTTTCCTCTGTATATCCTTTTTGTTTTTCTTCATTTCCCAGTTTCTCATCTCACTGCTTCAATGGAAGACTCCCTCAGTACTTTAAAAAAAAAATTGTCTCCTGTTTCTCTCTCCTGTCTCTCTTCTTTCCTATGCCCATTCTAGCTCCACACATCACAAACTCCTCCCTCCCCCTCCCCCCTGCCTATCTGCACTGTGTGCTGAACATTGCACCTCTGAGCAGCATGGGCACAGCCTATCAAAACCTGCCCTGCATTGACACCTGGCCCAACTTTGCGGCCCCAGTACGTGCCACAGACAACCCATCCCAGACCCTCTCCTTCAGCTGGACATGACCCACTGCACCATAGCTGAGCATCTGGCCTGACCATTGGACAAGGAGGTGAAAAATATTGCACCACAGGCAACCAAACAACAAAGAACACACAGCCCACCTGCTCAGATGCAACCAAATAGAATAAAAAAGCAGGAAAAAACAAACAAATCTACAATAAATAAATGAAGACAGTAACTACTGAATGTCCCAAAGACAGCAGACAATACCAAAATATATTTTAAAAAAACAGGACAGGAAGGTTCCAGTAGGCATGCAAAGTAAAATACCAGATGACTTTTCAATAGAAGAAAAGGCACTGAAACTACCTGATAGGGAATTCAAATCTCTAAATATTTGTAGTCATCTAAGAGTTGAAGCAAAAAGCAGACAAAAATGAGGAAAAAATAGACAAATTCATGGAAAAGGCAGAAAAATTCATGGAAAAGGCAGAAAAACTCATGGAAAATAAAGACAAAAAGTGGAAGAATTCAGGAAATAATACAGGAAAAAAATGTCAAAATAAATTCATAACTAGAAATCACCCAAAAACAACAATTAGAAATCCAAGAGATAAGCAATAAGATTTCAGGAATAGACAATGACATAGAAGGTCTGAGAAGCAGGTTTGAAACAATCGAAGAAAGGATCAGTGAAATTGAAGACAAATACTTGCTTACAACTTTATTCCAGGAAAATTCAGAAAAAAAAAAGAAAGAAAAATGAAGAAACCCTGAGAATGATGTGCAATATAATCAAAGGCAAAAATTTGTGAGTGATCCGAGTTCCGAAACAGGGGGAGAAAACAGAAAACACAGAGAGGATCACTGAGGAATTGCTGACAGAAAACTCCCCTAATATCATGAAAAATGAAAAGCTGATCATCCCAAAAGCTCAACGAACCCCATATGGGATAGATGCCAAAAGAAAATCATCAAAGCATATCATAATCACACTCGCTAAAACTAAGAACAAAGAATTCTGAGAGCAGATTGAGAAAAACAAAGACACATAAAGAGGAGAAAAAATAATTATTTGGCAGAAACCATGCAGGCAAGAAGGTTGACATATATAAAACTTGAAGAAAAAAATTACCAATCAAGAACAATATATCCTGCAAAGCTCTCATTCAAATATGATGGTGAAATTAGGATATTTTGAGATAAACAGAAATTAAGAGAATATACAAAAACCTAACTGGAATTTACAAGAGTTATTAAAGGGAGTCCTTTGGTTTGACAATAAACATCATCAGACCATAGCCTGAAGCTAGGATGAAGATGGCAGCAGCCAGATACCACCCTGGGAAATGAACTCTCAAGGACTACTCAAAACCAAAAGATTGCAACAGGGAACCAGAGAAGTTAATCTGTAAATGACAACAACATCAGAACAATAAAAGAGGGAATAAATGGTGTAGGTATAGAACTTTCTAATGGACAGAAAAGCAAGACGATACCAAGTAATAATAGACTGGCTCAAACCTAGGAAGATAAAGGTAAATTTCAAGGTAACCACAAAGAAAGTTAACAAATCTATTCATCAAAATAAAGAAGAAAAACAGAAAGTCTCAGTAAACACAAAATCTACAAAAACAAAAGAAATGAAAAAGAAATCCAGAAACAAAAGGAATTCAGCACAGGAGAGTAAGAGGAACAAAGAAAACATCAGCACAACAAAAAAAGCACTAAAAAGTGACAGCGATAAATCACACCTATCAATAATTACACTGAAAGTAATGGCCCAAATGCATCCATAAAGAAACTGAGAATGGCAGAATGGATTAAAAAAAAGAAGGATCCATCAATATGCTGTCTACAAGAGACACACCTTAGAAACAAAGACGTATGTTTATTAAAAATCAAAGAATGGAAAGAAATATATATCAAGCAAACAGCTACCAAAAAAGAGCTGGAATGGCAATACCAATCTCAGATAAGGTAGACTTTAAAAAAAGAATCTACCATAAAAGACAAAGCAGGGCACAATATAATGATTAAAGGGATGATCAATCATGAAGACATAATCATAGTAAATACCTATGCATCCAATGACAGAGCTCCAAAATATATAAAACAAACTCTAAAAGCACGGAAAAGAGAAATTGACAGTTCCACAATAATAGTAGGAACTTCAGCACACCACCCTCTGTAAGGGACAGAACATCTAGAAAGAAATTCGACAAAGATACAGAAGATCTAGAGGACACAATCAGCCAACTTTAACTCATAGACGTATATAGAACACTCAACCCAACTGCTGCAAAGTACACATTCTTTTTCAACACACAAGAAACGTCCTCCAGAATAGACCACACCTTAGGCCAGAAAGCAATCCTCAACAAAATAAAAAAACTTTGAGATAATACAAAGCGTCTTCTTGTATCACAACACTATTGAAGTAGACATTAACAACAGAAAGAGCAAGGAAAAAAATGGATTACATGGAAACTGAATAACACCCTGCTTAAAAACCACTGGGTAACAGAAGAAATCAAAGATTGAATCAAAAAATTCTTTGAATCACATGAGAATGAAAACACATCATACCAAAACCTTTGGGACACAACAAAGGTAGTGCTCAGAAGTCAATTTACAGCAATAGATGTACACATCAAAAAAGAAGAAAGGGACAAAATCAAAATACTAGCTATCTGACTCAAAAAGATAGAAAGAGAACAGCAAAAGAAGCCCACAGCCAAAGGAAGAAAGGAAATAATAAAGATCAGAAAAAAACACAGAGCAGAAATAAATTAGAGAATAGAAAAACAATAGAATCAACAAAACCAAAAGTTGATTTTTTGAACAGACTAGCAAATTTGACAAACCACTGGCCAAACTGACAAAATAAAAACAGAAATGGATGCAAATAACCCAAATAATGAATACAACAGGGTACATTTCAACAGACTCAACTGAAATAAAAAGGATCATAACAGAGTCTTATGAAAAACTATACTTCAACAAATTTGGAAACCTAGAGGACATGGACAAATTTCTAGAAACATACTACCTGCCCAAACTAACACTAAACAATGTTGAAAATCTGAACAACCCATAACAAGAGAAGAGATTGAAAAGGTAATAAAGAAAACTCCCAACAAAAAAAGCCCTGGCCCAGATGGCTTCACAGGAGAATTCTGCCAAACATTCAGAGAAGAGCTCACACCACTACTACTCAAACTATTTTGGAACATAGCAAAGGAAGGGAAACTTTTGAATTCATTGCATTAAGCCAGCATAACCCTGATACCAAAACCAGGCAAAGACACCACAAAAAAAGAAAATTACAGACCAGTACCTCTCATGAGTATGGATGCAAAAATTCTCAATAAAATTCTAGCCAGTAGAATTCAGCATCACATCAAAAAAAATAATACACCACAACTAAGTAGGATTCATACCAGGTATGCAAGAATGGTTCAACATTAGAAAATCAATCAACATAATCCACCACATAAATAATAGAATCACTATTATCTCAGTTGACATAGAAAAGGCATTCGACAAAGTCCAACAGTCATTCTTGATAAAAATTCTTAATAAAATAGGTATAGAAGGAAAATTATTCAACAAAGTAAAGGGCATCTATACAAAACCAAAAGCCAACAACATTCTTAATGGAGAGAGGCTGAAAACATTCCCCTTGAGAACAGGAACAAGACAAGGACGCCCTTCATCACCACTTCTATTTAACATTATGCTGGAAGTCCTAGCTACAGCAATAAGGCAAGAAAAAGAAATAAAGACATCAGAGGTAAGGAAGAAGGAAACTATCCCTATTTGTGGATGATTCGATACTATACATAGAAAACCCAACAGACTCCAGGAGCAAACTACTGGAACTAATAGAAAGATTCAGCAGAGAAGCAAGATACAAGATAAACATACAAAAATCACTTGGATTCCTACACAGCAAAGAAGAGAATGATGAAAAGGAAATCAGGAAAAAAATACCATTTATAATAGCCCTAAAAAACAAAACAAAAACTTAGGAATAAACCACGGATGTAAAAGACCTTTACAAAGAAAAGTACAAAACGCTACTGCAAGAAACCAAAAGAGACCTACATAAATAGAAAAACATACCATGTTCGTGGATATGTAGGCAATTCTATCTAAAGCAATTTACAAATACAATGCAATCCTGATCCAAATACCAAAAACATTCTTTGAAGAGATGGAAAAACTAATCATTAACTTTACATGGAAAGGGAAGAGGCCCTGGAAAAGTAAAGCACTTTTGAAGAAGAAGTACGGGGACTCTCACTACCTGACCTCAGAACCTACTATAAAGCTACTGTAGTCAAAACAGCCGGTAGTGGTACAAGAACAGTTACATTGATCAGTGGAACAGAATTGAGAGCCCAGATGTAAACCCATTCACCTATGGTCACCTGATCTTCGACCAGGGCCCGAAATCCATCAAATGGAGAAAACACAGTCTTTTTAACAAATAGTGCTGGCAAAACTGGATGTCTATCTGGGAAAAAAATGAAACAGGACCCATACCTCACACCCTACACAAAAACTAACTCAAAATGGATCAAAGACCTAAATTTAAAACCTAAAACTATAAAGATCATAGAAGAAAATTAGGATCAATGCTAGTGGTCCTAATACATGGCATTAACAGGATACAAACCAAAACTAACAACACACAAACTTCAGAAGATAAGCTGGATAACTGGGATCTTCTAAAAACCAAACACTTAAACTCATCAGAAGACATCACCAAAAGAGTAAAAAGGGAACCTACAGATTGGGAAAAAATTTTGGGCTATTACAAATCAGACAAAAGTCTAATTTCTAAAATCTACAGGAAAATCCAACACCTCTACAACAAAAAGTCAAAAAAATCCAATTAAAAAATAGGCAAAGGAAATGAACAGATACTTCATCAAGAAGACATTCAAGTGGCTAACAGATACATCAGGAAATGCTTTCGATCACTAGCTGTTAGTGAACTGCAAATCAAAACCACAATGACATACCTTCTCAACCTGGCATTACTGGCATGAATAAAAAAAAAAAAACAGAAAACAAATGTTGGAGATGCTGCAGGGGGAGATTGGAACTCTTATGCAGTGCTGGTTGGAATGCAAAATGGTACAATCACTTTGGAAAATGATATGGTGCTTCCTTAGGAAGCTAGAAATAGAAATACCATATGATGCAGCAATCCCACTCCAAGGAATATATCCTAGAGAAATAAAAGCTGTCACATGAATAGACATATGCATACCCATGTTTCACTGTAGCACCATTTACAATAGCAAAAAGATGGAAACAGCCTGGATGCCCATCAACAGATGAATGGATAAACAAACTATAGAACATGCACACAATGGAATATTACTCAATGATAAAGAACAATGATGAATCTGTGAAGCATCTCATAACATGGATGAATCTGGAGGGCATTATGCTGAGTGAAATAAATCAATCACAAAATGACAAATATTGTATGAGACCACTACTATAAAAACTCATGGAAAGGTTTACAAAACAAAAAGAAACACTTTTTGATGGTTAAGAGGGAAAGGTGGGGGTAGGGATGGAAAACACTAAATAGACAACAGATAAGTGGTAACTTTGGTGAAGGGTAAGACAGTACACAATGCTGGGGAAGCCAGCACAACTTTTCCAATGCAAGGTCATTGAAGCTCCATGGACACATCCAAATTCCCTGAGAGCCTGAATTACTAGGATGGGGACTGTGAGGACAATGGACTCAGGGAATATCTAGGCTCAATTGGCATAACATAGCTTATAAAGATAGCGTTCTACATTGTACTTTGGTTGGTAGTGTCTGGGGTCTTAAAAGCCTGTGAGTGGCCATTTAAGATGCTCCACTGATCTCACCCCTTCGGGAGAAAGGGAAAATGAAGAAAACTAAAGACATAAGGGAAAGATTAGTCCAAAGGGCTAATGAACCACAACTAGTCCATGGCCTCCGCCAGCCTGAGTCCCATACAACTAGGTGACACCCAGCTACCACGACACCCAGCTGACACGGGTCACAATAGAGGGCCTTGAACAGAGCTGGAGAAAAATGTAGAACACTATTCCAACTCACGAAAAAAGACCAGACTCATTGGCCTGACAGAGACTGGCGAAACCCTGAGAGCCTGGCCCCCAGACACCATTTTAGCTTAGTAATGAAGTCACTCCTGACGTTCATCCTTAAGTCAAAGATTAGACAGATCCATAAAACAAAAAGAGACTAAGGGGGCACACCAGCCCAGGGGCAAGGACTAGAAGGCCGGAGGGGACAGCAAAGCTGGTAACAAACTAGTTTGTTCTATAAACCTTCATTTAAAATACAATAGAAAAAATCTCCAATCTTACTCTACTACTCACCTTCTTAAAAACTGCAAAGCGAGAAAAAAGGCATTTTTCCTCCAAAACTGTAGTTAAGTGGGATTTCCTCATTTTTTTAATAAATTTTTTTTATTAACTTTTATTGAGCTTCAAGTGAACGTTTACAAATCAAGTCAGACTGTCACATATAAGTTTATATACACCTTACTCCGTACTCCCACTTGCTCTCCCCCTAATGAGTCAGCCCTTCCAGTCTCTCCCTTCGTGACAACTTTGCCAGCTTCCAACTCTCTCTATCCTCCCATCCCCCCTCCAGACAGGAGATGCCAACACAGTCTCAAGTGTCCATCTGATATAATTAGCTCACTCTTGATCAGCATCTCTCTCCTACCCACTGTCCAGTCCCTTTCATGTCTGATGAGTTGTCTCCGGGAATGGTTCCTATCCTGTGCCAACAGAAGGTTTGGGGACCATGACCACCGGGATTCCTCTAGTCTCAGTCAGACCACTAAGTATGGTCTTTTTATGAGAATTTGGGGTCTGCATCCCACTGATCTCCTGCTCCCTCAGGGGTTCTCTGTTGTGCTCCCTGTCAGGGCAGTCATCGATTGTGGCCAGGCACCAACTAGTTCTTCTGCTCTCAGGATAATGTAGGTCTCTGGTTCATGGGGCCCTTTCTGTCTCTTGGGCTCTTAGTTATCGTGTGACCTTGGTGTTCTTCATTCTCCTTTGATCCAGATGGGTTGAGACCAATTGATGCATCTTAGATGGCCGCTTGTTAGCATTTAAGACCCCATACGCCACATTTCAAAGTGGGATGCAGAATGTTTTCATAATAGAATTATTTTGCCAATTGACTTAGAAGTCCCCTTAAACCATGGTCCCCAAACCCCCGCCCTTGCTCCACTGACCTTTGAAGCATTCATTTTATCCCGGAAACTTCTTTGCTTTTGGTCCAGTCCAGTTGAGCTGACCTTCCCTGTATTGAGTGTTGTCCTTCCCTTCACCTAAAGCAGTTCTTATCTACTAGTTGATCAGTAAAAAACCCTCTCCCACCCTCCCTCCCTCCCCCCTTCGTAACCACAAAAGTATGTGTTCCTCTCAGTTTATACTATTTCTCAACATCTTATAATAGTGGTCTTATACAATATTTGTCCTTTTGCCTCTAATTTCGCTCAGCATAATGCCTTCCAGGTTCCTCCACGTTATGAAATGTTTCACAGATTCGTCACTGTTCTTTACCGAGGCATAGTATTCCATTGTGTGAGTATACCACAATTTATTTAACCATTCATCCATTGATGGACACCTTGGTTGCTTCCAGCTTTTTCCTATTGTAAACAGAGCTGCCATAAACATGGGTGTGCGTATATCTGTTTGTGTGAAGGCTCTTATTTCTCTAGGGTATATTCCGAGGAGTGGGATTTCTGGGTTGAATGGTAGTTCTATTTCTAACTGTTTAAGATAATGCCAGATAGATTTCCAAAGTGGTTGTACCATTTTACATTCCCACCAGCAGTGTGTAAGAGTTCCAATCTCTCTGCAGCCTCTCCAACATTTATTATTTTGTGTTTTTTGGATTAATGCCAGCCTTTTTTTTGTTGTTGTTGGAGTGAGATGGAATCTCATCGTAGTTTTAATTTGCATTTCTCTAATGGCTAATGATCGAGAGCATTTTCTCATGTATCTGTTAGCTGCCTGAATATCTTCTTTCGTGAAGTGTGTGTTCATATCCTTTGCCCACTTCTTGATTGGGTTGTTTGTCTTCCTGAGGTTGAGTTTTGACAGAATCATATAGATTTTAGAGATCAGGCGCTGGTCTGAGATGTCATAGCTGAAAATTCTTTCCCAGTCTGTAGGTGGTCTTTTTATTCTTTTGGTGAAGTCTTTAGATGAGCATAGGTGTTTGATTTTTAGGAGCTCCCAGTTATCGGGTTTCTCTTCGTCATTTTTGGTAATGTTTTGTATTCTGTTTATGCCTTGTATTAAGGCTCCTAGGGTTGTCCCTATTTTTTTCTTCCATGATCTTTATCGTTTTAGTCTTTATGTTTAGGTCTTTGATCCACTTGGAGTTAGTTTTTGTGCATGCTGTGAGGTATGGGCCCTGTTTCATTTTTTTGCATATGGATATCCAGTTATGCCAGCACCATTTGCTAAAAAGACTATCTTTTCCCCAATTAACTGACACTGGGCCTTTGTCAAATATCAGCTGCTCATATGTGGATGGATTTATATCTGGGTTCTCAATTCTGTTCCATTGGTCTATGTGCCTGTTGTTGTACCAGTACCAGGCTGTTTTGACTACTGTGGCTGTATAATAGGCTCTGAAATCAGGTAGAGTGAGGCCTCCCACTTTCTTCTTTTTCAGTGATGCTTTGCTTATCCGAGGCTTCTTTCCCTTCCATATGAAGTTGGTGATTTGTTTCTCTATCACCTTAAAAAATGACATTGGAATTTGGATCGGAAGTGCATTGTATGTATAGATGGCTTTTGGTAGAATAGACATTTTTACTACGTTAAGTCTTCCTATCCATGAGCAAGGTATGTTTTGCCACTTACGTATGTCCCTTTTAATTTCTTGTAGTAGAGCTTTGTAGTTTTCTTTGTATAGGTCTTTTACATCCTTGGTAAGATTTATTCCTAAGTATTTTATCTTCTTGGGGGCTACTGTGAATGGTATTGATTTGGTTATTTCCTCTTCGATGTTCTTTTTGTTGATGTAGAGGAATCCAAGTGATTTTTGTATGTTTATCTTATAACCTGAGACACTGCCAAACTCTTCTATTAGTTTCAGTAGTTTTCTGGAGGATTCCTTAGGGTTTTCTGTGTATAAGATCATGTCATCTGCAAATAGTGATAACTTTACTTCCTCCTTGCCAATCCGGATACGCTTTATTTCTTTGTCTAGCCTAATTGCCCTGGCTAGGACTTCAAGTACGATGTTGAGTAAGAGCGGTGATAAAGGGCATCCTTGTCTGGTTCCCGTTCTCAAGGGAAATGCTTTCAGGTTCTCTCCATTTAGAGTGATATTGGCCGTTGGCTTTGCATATATGCCCTTTATTATGTTGAGGAATTTTCCTTCAATTCCTACTTTGGTGAGAGTTTTTATCATAAATGGGTGTTGGACTTTGTCAAATGCCTTTTGTGCATCAATTGATAAGATCATGTGGTTTTTGTCTTTTGTTTTATTTATATGGTGGATTACGTTAATGCTTTTTCTAATATTAAACCAGCCTTGCATACCTGGTATAAATCCCACTTGGTCATGGTGGATTATTTTTTTGATATGTTGTTGAATTCTATTGGCTAGAATTTTGTTGAGGATTTTTGCATCTATGTTCATGAGGGATATAGGTCTATAATTTTCTTTTTGTGTGATGTCTTTACCTGGTTTTGGTATCAGGGAGATGGTGGCTTCATAGAATGAGTTGGGTAGTATTCCATCATTTTCTATGCTTTGAAATACCTTCAGTAGTAGTGGTGTTAACTCTTCTCTGAAAGTTTGGTAGAACTCTGCAGTATAGCCATCCGGGCCAGGGCTTTTTTTTGTTGGGAGTTTTTTGATTACCGTTTCAATCTCTTTTTTTGTTATAGGTCTATTTAGTTGTTCTACTTCTGATTGTGTTAGTTTAGGTTAGGTAGTGTTTTTCCAGGAATTCATCCATTTCTTCTAGGTTTCCAAATTTGTTAGAGTACAATTTTTCGTAATAATCTGATATGATTCTTTTAATTTCAGTTGGGTCTGTTGTGATGTGGCCCTTCTCGTTTCTTATTTGGGTTATTTGTTTCCTTTCCTGTATTTCTTTAGTCAGTCTAGCCAATGGTTTATCAATTTTGTTAATTTTTTTTGAAGAATCAGGTTTTGGCTTTGTTAATTCTTTCAATTGTTTTTCTGTTCTCTAATTCATTTAGTTCAGCTCTAATTTTTATTATTTGTTTTCTTCTGGTGCCTAATGGATTCTTTTGTTGCTCACTTTCTATTTGTTCAAGTTGTCGGGACAGTTCTCTGCTTTTGGCTCTTTCTTCTTTTTGTATGTGTGCATTTATCGATATAAATTGGCCTCTGAGCACTGCTTTTGCTGTGTCCCAGAGGTTTTGATAGGAAGTATTTTCATTCTCGTTGCATTCTATGAATTTCCTTATTCCCTCCTTAATGTCTTCTATAACCCAGTCTTTTTTCAGGAGGGTATTGTTCAGTTTCCAAGTATTTGATTTCTTTTCCCTAGTTTTTCTGTTATTGATTTCTACTTTTATGGCCTTGTTGTCTGAGAAGATGCTTTGTAATATTTTGATGTTTTGGATTCTGCAAAGGTTTGTTTTATGACCTAATATGTGGTCTATTCTAGAAAATGTTCCACGTGCGCTGGAAAAAAAAGTATACTTTGCAGCAGTTGGGTGGAGAGTTCTGTATAAGTCAATGAGGTCAAGTTGGTTGATTGTTGTAATTAGGTCTTCCGTGTCTCTATTCAGCTTCTTACTGGATGTCCTGTCCTTCTCTGAAAGTGGTGTGTTGAAGTCTCCTACTATAATTGTGGAGGTGTCTATCTCACTTTTCAGTTCTTTTAAAGTTTGTTTTATGTATCTTGCAGCCCTGTCATTGGGTGCATAACTATTTAATATGGTTATATCTTCCTGATCAATTGTCACTTTTATCATTATGTAGTGTCCTTCTTTATCCTTTGTGGTGGATTTAAGTTTAAAGTCTATTTTGTCAGAAATTAATATTGCTACTCCTCTTCTTTTTTGCTTATTGTTTGCTTGATATATTTTTTTCCATCGTTTGAGTTTTAGTTTGTTTGTGTCTCTAAGTCTAAGGTGTGTCTCTTGTAGGCAGCATATAGACGGATCGTGTTTCTTTATCCAGTCCGAGACTCTCTGTCTCTTTATTGGTGCATTTAGTCCATTTACGTTCAACGTAATTATAGATAAGTAAGTTTTTAGTGTTGTCATTTTGATGCCTTTTTATGTGTGTTGTTGACAATTTCATTTTTCCACTTACTTTTTTGTGCTGAGACGTTTTTCTTTGTAAATTGTGAGATCCTCATTTTCATAGTATTTGACTTTATGTTTGTTGAGTCATTACGTTTTTCTTGGCTTTTATTTTGAGTTATGGAGTTGTTATACCTCTTTGTGGTTACCATAATATTTACCCCTATTTTTCTAAGTAAAAACCTACATTGTATTGTCCTATATCGCCTTGTATCCCTCTCCATATGGCAGTTCTCTGCCACCTGTATTTAGTCCCTCTTTTGGATTATTGTGATCTTTTACATATTGACTTCAATGATTCCCTGTTTTGAGCATTTTTTTTTTAATTAATCTTAATTTGTTTTTGTGATTTCCCTATTTGAGTTGATATCAGGATGTTCTGTTCTGTGACCTTGTCTTGTGCTGGTATCTGATATTATTGGTTTTCTGATCAAACAATTTCCTTTAGCATTTCTTGTAGCTTTGGTTTGGTTTTTGCAAATTCTCTAAGCTTGTGTTCATCTGTAAATATCTTAATTTCGCCTTCATATTTCAGAGATAGTTTTGCTGGATATACGATCCTTGGTTGGCAGTTTTTCTCCTTCAGTGCTCTGTATATGTCATCCCATTGCCTTCTTGCCTGCATGGTTTCTGCTGAGTAGTCTGAACTTATTCTTATTGATTCTTCCTTGAAGGAGACCTTTCTTTTCTCCCTGGCTGCTTTTAAAATTTTCTCTTTATCTTTAGTTTTGGCAAGTTTGATGATAATATGTCTTGGTGTTTTTCTTTTTGCATCAATCTTAAATGGGGTTCGATGAGTATCTTGGATAGATATCCTTTCATCTTTCATGATGTCAGGGAAGTTTTCTGTCAGCAGATCTTCAACTATTTTCTCTGTGTTTTCTGTCCTCCCTCTCTGTTCTGGGACTCCAGTCACTTGCAAGTTATCCTTCTTGATAGAGTCCCACATGATTCTTAGAGTTTCTTCATTTTTTTTAATTCTTTTATCTGATTTTTTTTCAGCTATGTTGGTGTTAATTCCCTGGTCCTCCAGATGTCCCATTCTGCATTCTCATTGCTCGAGTCTGCGCCTCTGACTTCCTATTGCGTTGTCTAATTCTGTAATTTTATTGTTAATCTTTTGGATTTCTGCATGCTGTCTCTCTATGGATTCTTGCAACTTATTAATTTTTCCACTATGTTCTTGAATAATCTTTTTGAGTTCTTCAACTGTTTTATCAGTATGTTCCTTGGCTTTTTCTGCAGTTTGCCTTATTTCATTTCTGAGGTCATCCCTGATGTCTTGAAGCATTCTGTAAACTAGTTTTTTATATTCTGTGTCTGATAATTCCAGGATTGTATCTTCATTTGGGAAAGATTTTGATTCTTTTGTTTGGGGGGTTGTAGAAGCTGTCATGGTCTGCTTCTTTATGTGGTTTGATATCGACTGCTGTCTCCAAGCCATCACTAAGATATAATTTGGTAGTGATTTTTTCTATAATTGCTCACTGAGTCTTATGTAGTTTTGTTTCCTTTCAATATACGTGGATGGGCTACTAGATTGTGCTGTCTTGATTGTTGTAGCCCTTGACTTACTTATGACCTATTACCAGCTGGTTTGGGCTGTTGCCAGATATATATGCCTGAGTCTATTCACTATTCTTGAGTAGAATCTGATTTTGGGTCATCAAGTGTGTGCTGCACCCTAACACCTATCCACCTCGAGAAGTAGTGGTGATAGTTGTGTGCACCAGATTCTATTAGCAGCTGGGGGGGCAGGATGCTGACTGGCTTCCCCCAAGTGTCAGTGAAGTAGGTGTGTCTCTATTCCTATAGCACCTTGGTGGGAGGGCTCTGCAGCTGTACCTTAGGCCCCCAATGCAAATACCTCTACTGATTGGTAGGTGTCACCCTCCTTAGACCCCTAAGACAAGAGGCTAGGTGGTCTTGGGGGAGCTTCAGCCCTCATTTCCCTATTGTGGGTCAGTGAGGACTCTGTTGAATAAGCAGAGGTATCAGACCTGGGAAACTTGTTTTTCCAGTAAATCCGCTAAAAAAAATGCAATCAGATCCCTATCAGAACTGCCTTTGCATTATAACAGCCACCTTGTTCCCTGTAAGGATGAAAGCCTGAGATTTGGATCATATATGCTTGGCTGGAGCTGGTTCTGTGTTTTTAGTCCAGTTAGGAAAGGATTTTTGGTCCCTGGGTTTTTTGTGGTTGCTTCTCTCAGGCCGGAAGAATGGGTTAGGAAAAGACCAAAAAAAAAAAAAAAAGGAAAAGCAAAGCCGCGGAGCCGGAGTCTTTCTCCCTCTGGCTCAGGAAATTCCAATGTTAATGAAGCCCCCTGGGAAGGGGAGGGGAGGGTTCAGAAAAACAGCAGAGAGTAGCACCCCGGAATATAGCCAAAGTTGTTTATCTTGCTTGGGATGACTATTTTATTTGAGATTCCCAAGGGGCGTGTCGTCTACATGTGCTGGCTGTGTGGAGATTGTCCCCGAGGGTCTGGCCCACAGAAGCTGCGGTCAGATCCTCCGCTGCCAGTCCAAAGCCCAGCGTCAAGGTTCCCCTGCTGGGACGCTGCACTCCCGGCTCCAAAATCAGTCGCTGCCTCCCGGGGACTTCTCGTCCCGCCAGCTGCATCGCCACACCACCCGCGCGGACCGGCTGGGCCCCCTCCCGGGGTTAGTTCAGGGGAGTAGGGCTGCGCCCCGTGTTTGCGCCGTGACCGGATGCCCTGTGCCCAGTCCAAAGCCGGGCACCACGTTTCCCCGTCTGGGATGCTGCACTCCCGGCTCCAAAACCAGTCACTGCCTCCCGGGGACTTCTCCTCCCACCAGCCGCATGGCCACACCACCCGCGCGGACCAGCTGGGCCCCCTTCTGGGGTCAGCTCAGGGGGGTAGGGCTGCGTCCGGTGTTTGTGCCTTCACAAGATGTTGTGTTCAGCTCCCCTGGGCCTAGTCCTAAGCCTGGCGCCAAGGTTACCTGACTGGGACGCTGGCTCCAGGCTCCAAAAACAGTCGCTGCTTCCCTGTAGTTGTTTGTTCTCAGTCTCTGTCACTCAGGTCAACTCTTTAAATCTGTGTTTGTTGTTCAGGGTTTGTAGATTGTCATGTATGTGATCGATTCACTTGTTTTTCCGAGTCTTTTTGCAAGAGGGATCCGAGGTAGCATCTACTTAGTCAGCCATCTTGGCCCCCTTCTCCCCTCATTTGTTTTTAAACCTTAGTAAAGACCTTTACTTGGATTTCATTTCTCTTGTATCCACAATCAATGCTCATGGAAGGAGCACTCGAGAAATTAAACAATGTATTGCATTGGGCAAATCTGTGGCAAAGGATCTCTTTAAAGTCTTAGTTTGAGGACTAAGGTGCACCTGACCCAAGCCATGGTTTTTCCACTGGGCACATATGTATTTGAAAGGTGGACAATGAATAAGGAAGAAGAAAGAAGAATTGATGCCTTTAAGTTATGGCGTTGGCAAAGAATATTGAATATACCATGGACTGCCAGAAGAACTGAACAAATCTGTCTTGGAAGAATTATAGCCAGAATGCTTCTTAGAAGATGTTGAGACTTTGTCTCATGTATTTTGGACATATTATCAGAAAGGACTAGTGCCTGGAGAAGGACATCATGCTTGGTAAAGCAGAAGGTTAGCAAAAAAGAGGAAGACCCTCAATGAGATGGATTGATACAGTGGCTGCAACAAGGGGCTCATATAGCATGATTGTGAGGATGGCACAGGACCGGTGTTTCATTCTATTGCGCATAGGGTCCCTATGAGTCAAAACGGACTCTACGGCACCTAACAACAACAAAAACAGGCTTTATTTATTATTAATATCAGATTTTATTGCTTGTTTCAGATCATATAGATTGTCAACTTTATTTTGTTTCTGGATCTGCCACTTAATTTATTACCTTCTGCTTCCAGCTTTGTACAAACTATACAGTTGATAAATAATCCTAACTTCACCAAAGTCACTGGTTAGATTTTGGTTAAACGTAGGATGTTGTGCCACTATTTTCCACAGCCATTGTGCAGCCTTGCCTTTCTGTATATGGTGGCCAACTTCAGGAGTCATATGCTATCATTTGAAGTGACAAAAACAAAACAAAACAAATCTTATATCCATGTCTTATCATTTTTAGTCTAATCTATAGTTTTTTTTTAATAGATAAATTTGCTTGACTTTACATCCAGTTGAAAAGGCTGTTGTCAGTGTAAAGGCATCCCCTTAGATCTAGGACCACACAGGAAACAAAATCGAGTTAACACTTTTCATTTTCTTATTATAGATAATTTCTTGAAACCACTCTAGTTTTTTTATTATTTTAATAAACAGACTCCATTGAGTACTTTGGAGCCCTGGTGGCGTAGTGGTTAAGAGCTCGGCTGCTAACCAAAAGGTTGGCAGTTCAAATCAACCAGTTGCTCCTTGGAAACCCTATGGGCAGTTCTACTCTATCCTATAGGATCACCATGAGTAAGAACTGACTTGATGGCACCTAACAACAGCAACGACATTGAGTACGTTATGGCTACTGTGTATATTTTACTCTGCAGAGCTGATCCAGTATTTTTGTCCCCTCCCTTTCTTACTGATTTGTTAGTGAAGCAAAGAAATTATCATGTGATTCACTCAAGGACCTTAATACCTCATACATCTCAGAAGTAAGATTATTGCTGTGCCATTTGCAACTTCCATATTGTTATTACTGAAAAATTACTCAAACTTCCAGTTTTAGAAAAAGCAAAATTATATTGTTTGTTATGAAATTTTGTCATTAAATATCAGAAAGTTAGTAGACACTTAAAAAAAGCATTGTGATTTAGTAGTAGTAATTGATATGAGTGGGTTCTCTTATTAAATTCCTATAATAAAAATATCGAGCT